>NC_051213.1:18747447-18917447 GCF_015220715.1 Pygocentrus nattereri
CTGACAGGATGGGGGACAACAGTGGTAAGCTGCATGATGATAATGCTTGTTTTAAATGCTCTCTCTTACAGTATATGTCTGATGGACACAGATTTATACACCAGCTTTCCATATAGTTTTTTTTTAAAGGATATGCATGGTTTGTTAATGCTCAAGCCCATTTCTGAGTGGCCTATTTTTTAAAGCTCAGATTACTTAATTAATCATCAAAATAATTTATAAATTGCAATCAACACTCAGCACATTTCACCGGCTAAAGTATTTGGAGGAAATAGTCTGAGAGGTGAAAGTTGTAAGGAATGTTGCAATACAGAGAATCAGCTCAACACTGCATTCCTGAGCAATACTATGTACAGCTGCACAGCTCAGCAATTAACCTTAGTTTGTTCATATATACATAGTTTATCCTTTTTCAGTTCTGGTGCACAGCAACAAAATTTCACATAAATCAGTGCACCACCATCAGCCACATCTCTTAGGCTAGTAAGTCTAAAAAACAGTCCGAAAAAAAGATTTGAATGCAGAATTAATTATTGATGTTAACTGACCACCATCTATAAGGAAACAGTTCAGGCATATATGCTACCTCCAAAACTGTGGAAAGAAATATGAAAAATATTCAGCCCTTACTAGAGGAACCGCTTACTGCTGCTCAGAGATATCCATGCCCTAATATCAAATGCTGCCTTAAACTGAACAGAAAAGGAAGGGCTTATGTAATTCAGCTTTATCTGATTACAGTTCTCTTCACACCTCACACACTCTCACACAGGCCCTGTTTGGTTTGAGCAAAGTCTGAAAATCTGAGCAGCTAGTCACTGCTAAAATAACTCTAGCATTTAGTGAAGAACCAGGAGAAGCACAATCAGACAAAACAAGAAATAGACCTGCGAGAGACTGCAGTCTGAATAAAAGCCTTTTTGTTTGAGAGGCACATAAGACTGATCTTTCTTCAGTTGCGGAATGCCCCAGCAGTCTGGCAACTCTGCTGTTGCCAGTGCTTAATCTGCCAGTTACATTTCCATAACACTTGCAGGGATTTTTCTTGCTCAAAAAGAATCTGAAGACATCTGAAGACAGAGGTAGTAATTTACTGTGTCAGTAGTATATTCATTACAGAACTGTACCACCAATTATATCCAAATTTCTCTGTGTAGTGGACTATTTCATAATAGTATAATTTGTTGCTTATGAATAAATTGTCTGTGCTTCATATGCACATATGGATATTTGTAAAATAATTTTGCAAACCTGGCTTTAATTTTATACCTGTACGATTTCCAGCATCTCTGCTTTGCTGATGTATCCATTCCCATCCAAGTCATACATGCTAAATGCCCATTTCAGTTTCTGCTCCAGCTTTCCTCGGGATGTGACACTGAGCGCAATTATAAACTCCCGAAAGTCTATTGTGCCATCGCCATTAGCATCAAAGGTGCGGAATACATGTTCAGCAAACTTGGAGGCATCTCCGTAGGGGAAGAAGTTGCCATAGATCTTCTTGAATTCCTCCATGGAAAGGTGGCCGCTGGGGCAGTCCCGCAGGAAGCCCTTATACCACTCCTGGATTTCATGCTCAGTGAAGTCCGTGCTCTCCAGCAGATCCTGCATCACCTCCGGCCGCAGCTTGCTGTTCTGCTTCCCCATGCTCAAGTTTCACGTTACAGCTGTGGGAAGACCAGAGAGAAACTTAATTCAGGTATTCTATGAGAACAGGCTTCATTTACATCACTCTCAATACTACAATTTACAACAAGTGTCACAAAATATTTTATATGTCCGTATGATTTACCCTGACAATACTGCTCCTGTCTTTTAAATTCTAGAAAATCTTTAGAGCAATAAGACCTCAAACTTGAAAGATCATGGCTAAAAATTTTGGCAACTCTTGGCAATATACATGTAAAGAACTGTACAAAAGTCTGTGAACATCCTTTTGTTTATTCAGTTTCAGGTCAATACAGCCTTTAAGACATGAAATTTATTTTTCAGTATCAGAAAAAAAAATTGACAAAAGCCTCCAACACTAAATATAGTGGGTCTGAAATGACATGAAGCTATCAAAAAGCTGTTACTGAGAAAAGAAAAATGTGCACTAGAACATAAACAATGGACACCGAAGGAGTGGAGTAAGGTTTTATGGACCAAGGAGTCTAAATCTAAGATCTCTGGAAGAAACAGAAAGCAGTGTGTATGCCATCAAAGCAATGAGAGACTCTTAAAACCATGTCTACCACCATCAGTTTCAGTAAATGTTTTGGAAAGTGTAACATCTGGAGGTTTCTTTTGTTTGTTTGTTTGTTTTTAATTGAAGATATCATGAACACTGATAAGTACTTAATACATCGTGCAATACACTCTAAAACATGTTTGATCGGAAAGACTGCCAAATGAAATCCTACTAGGAACTTCTGCAGAGAGCACACTCACATTACAGAACACAGATGCCGATTTTATTGCTCAATAAAGCACCTTCAACAAAACAGCAGACACATTATTGCTTGCCTATTTGCACAGAACCTCAGGGAGAAAACATATATAAAAGAGTGAGGCCAGAGACTTCACAAAGGAAGAGAACGGTCATAACGGACACATTCAGTAAAAAGAGTCCATCAGTTTGCTGGTTACGCAAGCAGGGAAAGAGATCTGTGTAAGTACAAAAGCTAGAACAACTCGCAAAACAATGTACATTGTTTTCAGGTTGTACATGTAGTGTTGAGCCAAATACTACAAACCATTTATAAGGTTTTTGTCCTATTTTATTGATGATTTGAAAATGGTTTTTTAAATGTTAATTAAGTTTTAGGTTTCTCCCAATTTAAAGAGATAGGAACCTGGTCCTGTATGACTGGAAATAACTGCTGTGATGCTAATATGGCTGCTGAGTGAAAAGACTTTCTTATAAAGACTTTGGTGAAGGATGGACTCCTCAGTTTGTCTTGGGCTGTTCTGTAGCGGATCAGCTGCTGCATCACATCTGCATCTACAATGAGAAAGTGACTCCTGTCTCAGGGGGGTCATGACAGTCATTAATGAGATGCATATTTTACTGAAGACCTTTGTGTGTGCCTTTTCTTTCTTCTTGTTTTCAACAAAAATTAAAGTTCAATGTAAAAAAAAAAAAAAAACATAAAAATTAAACTACAAGCTTCTGTGACTTCCACAGTTTATAGATGGTATGCAGTATATACTTACACATAGAGTCATGTCTTGGGTGATTGAAATAAATTACTACTTCTTCCAGATATACACAAGAATATACACAGTACTAGTATTATTGCACACTATAATACCTTAACTACTACTCGTCTGCATATGAGCAAGCATGCATACATCTCCAGACTCTCCAATAGCTGCAGTCATATGGGCATTTTTTACTTTCTAGTCTATCTACTGCTCAGCATGAATGTTACAGGTTATACTCCAACATCATTACTCTTTCTGAAGAAAAAAAATCTGGTGCCAAGTGCTGTTGTCTACCTGCCAGAAAATGCGTGTCCACTTATTTTTGTGGCTGGTATGTACAACCCCAATTCCAATTAAGTTGGGACGTTGCGTGAAACATGAATAAAAAGAGAATACAATGGTTTGCAAATCCTTTTCATCCTATTTTCAATTGAATACACTACAAAGACAAGATATTTAATGTTCAAACGGATAAACTTTATTGGTTTTTATGTGTGTTACATCACCTTTCCTTTTAACAACACTCAATAAGTGTTTGGGAACTGAGGACGTTAATTGTTGAAGCTCTATAGGTGGAATTCTTTCCCATTCTTGCTTGATGTACAACTTCAGTTGCTCAACAGTCCGGGGTCTAGTACCCGCACTCTTTTAATATGAAGCCACGCTGTTGTAACACGTGCAGAATGTGGCTTGGCATTGTATTGCTGAAATAAGCAGGACGTCCCTGAAAAAGATGTTGCTTGGATGGCAGCATATGTTGCTCCAAAACCTGTATGTACCTTTCAGCATTAATGGTGCCTTCACAGATGTGCAGGTTACCCATGCCATGGGCACTAACACACCCCCATACCATCAGAGATGTTGGCTTTTGAACTCTGCGCTGATAACAATCCGGACAGTCCTTTTCCTCCCTTGGCCTGGAGGACGCAACGTCCATGATTTCCAAAAACAATTTGATATGTGGACTCACAGGCCACTTTTCCACTTTGCGTCAGTCCATCTCAGACGAGCTCAGGCCCAGAGAAGCTGGCGGTGTTTCTGGGTGTTGTTAAAATATGGCTTTCGCTTTGCATGGCAGAGTTTTAACTTGCACTTGTAGATGGAGCGACGAACTGTGTTCACTGACAGTGGTTTTCTAAAGAGTTCCTTGAGCCCATGTGGTAATATCCGTTACAGAATGATGTCGGTTTTCAAATGCAGTGCCGCCTGAGGGATCGAAGGTCACAGTCATTCAATGTTGGCTTTCTGCCTTGCCGCTTACTTGCAGAGATTTCTCCAGATTCTCTGAATCTTTTGATGATATTATGGACTGTAGATGATTCTTTCTTTCTTTCTTTCTTTCTTTCTTCTTCTTTCGGCTGCTCCCTTTAGGGGTCGCCACAGCGGATCATCTGCCTCCATCTTGCCCTATCCATTGCCTCCTCTACTTTTACACCAACCATCTCCATGTCCACCTTCACTACATCCATAAACCTTCTCTGAGGTCTACCTCTTCTCCTTCTACCCGGCAGCTCCATCTCCAACATTCTTTGCCCAATATATCCACTATTCCTCCTCAACACATGTCCAAACCATCTCAACCTGGCCTCTCTGGCTTTATCTCCAAACTGCTCCACCTTCACTGTCCCTCTGATCTGCTCATTTCTAATCTTCTCCAGCCTTGTCACTCCCAACGAAAATCTCAGCATCTTCATCTCCGCCACCTCCAGCTCAGCCTCCTGTCTTTTAGACAGAGCCACAGTCTCCAAACCATACATCATAGCAGGACGCACTACTGTCTTGTAAACCTTTCCTTTCACTCTTGCTGCTATCCTTCTGTCACACATCAGCCCTGACATCCGTCTCCACCCACTCCATCCTGTCTGCACCCTCTTCTTCACCTCTTTTCTACACTGTCCATTGCTCTGGATGGTTGACACAAGATATTTGAAGTCATCCACCTTTACGACCTCTACTCTTTGCATCTTCACCTTTCCAATTGCCTCCCTCTCATTCACTCACATGTATTCCATCTTATCTCTACTGACCTTCATTCCTCTCCTCTCCAGTGCAAACCTCCACCTCTCCAGATTCTCTTCCACCTGCTCTCTACTCACACCACAGATTACAATGTCATCTGCAAACATCATGGTCCATAGAGCCTCCTGCCTGACCTCATCTGTCAACCTGTCCATCACCATTGCAAACAAGAAGGGGCTCAAAGCTGATCCCTGATGTAACCCTACCTTCACCTTGAAACCATTTGTCACTCCAACTGCACACCTCACCAGTGTCTCACTATCCTCATACATGTCCTGCACCACCCTAACATACTTTTTAGCTACACCTGACTTCCTCATACAGTACCACAGTTCCTGTCTTGGCACCCTATCATATACCTTCTCTAGATCCACAAAGACACAATTCAGCTCCTTCTGACCTTCTCTGTACTTCTCTACCAACACTCAATGCAAAAATTGCATCTGTGGTACTTTTTCTGGGCATGAAACCAAACTGCTGCTCACTGATCTGAACCTCTCGCCTTAGCCTTGCTTCAACAACTCTTTCCCATACCTTCATGGTGTGGCTCATTAACTTTATACCTCTGTAGTTACTACAGCTCTGCACATCACCCTTGTTCTTAAAAATGGGGACCAATACACTGCCTCTCCACTCATCAGGCATCCTCTCACTCTCCACAATTTTGTTAAACAACCTGGTTAAAAAGTCCACTGCCTTCTCTCCTAAACATCTCCATACCTCCACAGGTATGTCATCTGGACCAACTGCCTTTCCATTCTTCATCCTTTTTAAAGCTGCCCTCACTTCCACCTTACTAATTCTCTGCACTTCCTGATCCACTATCTCTCCCCCCGTTGTCCCCCTCTCTCTCGTTTTAGATGATGAAACCCCTAAATTCCTTGCAATTGCATGTTGAGAAACATTGTTCTTAAACTGTTGGACTATTTGCTTACGCAGTTGTTCAAAGTGGTGAACCTCGCCCCATCCTTGCTTGTGATCGACTGAGTCTTTCAGGGACGCTCCCTTTATACCCAATCATGACACTCACCACTCACACTTTCCAATTAACCTGTTCACCTGTGGAATGTTCCAAACAGGTGTTTTTTGAGCATTCCTCAATTTTCCCAGTCTTTTGTTGCCCCTGTCCCAACTTCTTTGGAACGTGTTGCAGGAATCAAATTCAAAATGAGTGAATATTTGCAAAAAACAATAAAGTTTATCCATTTGAACATTAAATATCTTGTCTTTGTAGTGTATTGAATATAGGTTGAAAAGGATTTGCAAATCATCATATTCTACTTTTATTATTTATGTTTTACACAACGTCCCAACTTCATTGGAATTGGGGTTGTATGATGCTCTAATGCAGTAAGAAACACTGTCTGCACTATACAGGTATAAGAGTGCATGTATAAGAAACAAGCATGAGAACACCAAAAACTGTGCAGGCAACAGTGGCCCTTACAGCCCTTCAAATTTAAGAACCCCTAAAAACCTCCCCCTCACGTGTAATATGACATAAAAAAAAATACACATTCTGCATCTAATTCTGCCGCAAAACAGTTAAAAAAAAAACCCTAAGAAAGGCTGTTTTTCACAGAGCATGGTAATTTTACAATTTTTTTTTTGGCAATTTTCCATGAGAGAGATGCATCACTAGCCTACGTCAAGAGCATTTTTTTGTTGCTGACTAATCAGATCAATAGTTAGGCAGACGTTCACTGACAGTTGTAATGGGGAGGGATTAGTAGTTGCAGTACTTCATGGACCGAAATCACAGCTTTTTTGAAGTCTTGTTTACTAGTTAACAGTCATAGTTAAACTTTCAACTTGTCCATGTCAAAGCCATAGCTTACAAGCACATCTAACAGTAACAACACAGATGTTGCTTAGCAACAGGGAGACACAGCTTTCAAAAAAAAAAAAAAAAAAAAAAAAAAAAAAAAAAGGTAAAACTAGTTAAGAAACATGACAAAAACCCTTAAAATAAGGGGGTAAAGAAAAGATGACAAAACCCTTCCAAATTGACCAAAACACAAATAAAAAAAAATCCTCATATTAACAGCTATATATGGCACATTTTTGTTTAGTGGTCTATTTTTGGAAGCCTCGCTCTTAAAAGGCACTTGTCTTCGTACCATAGTGATGCTAATGCTGGGTAAATACATTATTCAGATGGGGCACGCAACACAGAAATATGAATGAGAACAGTGGCCTCCTGTCTCTGGGAAGCTTCAGGAGTATGAATAGGCCCTGCTCTGTACTCCTCCTCCCTGCGCTACGAGTCTCTTCATAAGGAAAGGTAACTACGCAGCCGGTTAGAACCCTCAAGTAGTTGCCATGGAAATCTATTCTGAAGATTTCATGGCTCTTCCGGAGTCTTTTCGAACAAGATGAGGAAAGGAGACAGCACCTCAGTGTGTGACTCATGGACAGAAAAAGGAGAGTGAAAGAGTGTAAAGGGGGAGTAACACATCAAGGGTCAGTGTTATGCAAGCTTTTACCACATGCCAAAATGAACTGCACATTTAGTTTCAGTATCACAGTCAAAAGACTGAGGAATGGCAAAATCCTCCACCATTCACTGGCTCCATTACTCTTTTGGCACCAGCAAAAATGTTTGATTCTGAAGTCTTCAATTTGCAGCCTGTGAGCTGCTAGTAGCTTCAGTTTCCTAAAGGCATCACAGGGTGAAGACCAATTAAACTGGGTGCTCAAAAGATATTTGATCCATACCTTTTTACAGTGCTGGGCTATAATACATTTGGGAAGCATATCCTTGTTTGATAGCTTTACAGTCCTTTAAGCTTCAGCCTCATTTTCCTGATGCACAAAATGTACCATGTAAATAAATCATGGTGCTCATTACAATTTCAGGAATTTTTATTTTTAAGTTTTATTATGATGATTATTACTATTGCTACACCAACTTAAAACTAAAAGGCGTCTTGTGGATAGATCTGTGTTAAATATAAAGCATTAACCCTCCTGTGTCAGTCCAGCCTCTGTTAAACCTGCAAGAGACTGGTGTTTAATTAGCTCAAAGTCTGCAATGCTGTCTTTGTCTACAATAATGAATCTCTCTGACCTTTTGCCATGTTGCTATGGAAACAGACACTCTGCGCCACATTCGTTAGCACAGAGAAAACAATAAATCAATGAGAGATTACAAGCTTGCGCCTCAGCAGGCTGAATACTGCAATACTGAATACTGTGCCGTGAAAAAAGATGTGGCTAATAAGGACTAATGCTGTTCCAAAGAGTCATTTCTGACTTTCATGCCACAAACAGCAAAGCATTACTTTTTGGTTTTCATGTACAGATTAATGCAATTATTGTTACCTGCAACAGTCTATTTTATATCACCCTTCTAGAGGAGCAATGTGTCTTTTTATCTCCATTAAATGCTATAACGCATTCATCATTCCAGCAAAAAAAAAAAAAAAAAAAAAAAAAAAAAAAAAAAAAAAAACCCTCACTGGCGACACAGTGCTTTCTCCAGAATAGCCAGTTTGACATCCTACTTCGAAATCAGGCTATCAATCTGTTGACAGTGCATGACGACCAGAAGGTTTTTTTCCCCTCTCTTTCACAGTTTGAATACCTCCTGCAGACATCAAATGACAGTTGTTCAGCTGCTCCACACACACACACACACACACACACACACACATTATATATATATATATATATATATATATATATATAAATAATGTATTCTATATATACATACTGTAAAATGTAAGTACACACACACACCCCCACACCCCTTTTAATAAACACAAAATTACAATATGCACAGCTTAGTCTGATGCTTGTGTGCAAAAGTAAGAATAAAGGCAAGAGCAAACTGACCAAACAAACACCAACGTGTTGGATTACTGAGGGTCTCTAGATTATCTGCTCTATTCACTCAACTTGTTGGTCCAATGTAAGTATACTTATAAAGTAGTAGTGCATAAGCAGTTTATGTCCCCATGTTTAATGTAATCATAAACCTAACCACATAGTAACACATCATAAAGTATAGCATTCACATGGCTCATTATCAAAAAATCTATTTGATTATGTCTTTGTCACACTGTGATTGTGCATGCAAAGGTGGTCACTGACAAGGGAGAACAGGCTCTAGGGCAGTTCCCTTCATCTGCTCTGCTCTTCCAGCATCTACTTATGTCCTTACAGAGCTGTGGGGAATTGGAGATTATTAAATAACTTGTTTTCCCCAAACACATCCGGCTCTGGCTGCGGCATCATATGGCTCATTAGTCAAATTACAAACTAACAGATTTGTTTTATCCATGGCAAGCCTTTGTGAACCAGCAGTTATATGTCCCAGCATGCACTGGGTTTTATGAAGGCAGATGACAAGGTTTCTTGGTAACACTTTGGGCCTCATAACTTATTTGAGACTGTGCTGCAAGGCAGGGAGTTCACACTGGACAAAAGCAAAAATACACTGTTTCAATTTTCAAACAGATTTTAAATTACTAAAGGTTTATTATTTATTTCTCATTCATTCTCATTATTATTCATTTTTATCATTTACATGTTATTTACACCAGCAATTTTAGTCTCTAAACAGCTGCCTGAAATGCTGAAAGAAATTAGCATACATTTTTGCTTAATAAGATCATTTAAAAGCAGCATCATTCTGTGCATTTCTGTTGGGTGAACTGTTGTGCACATGTGTGAAGTGTCAGAGTGTAACACAATACTAGATAAACACTCACTTAAAGCATATTTTGTTATAGAAGAGACACTTCAGTCCTTTCAAAACCACTTAAGCTTAAGGCCAGAGTGGTTCAATGATATACTGTGAGCCTCATAAATTTGCATAAGCTGCAATAAAAACACAAACATAGGAAGCAGTGGAAGATGTCCTGATTCAAAGAATTTAGACTCAGACAAAAAATACCAAGGGAAAATTCACGTCCCAATTTAACTTAACTGTGAGCTATGCAATCGTCATTACTGGATTAATAATAGACCATATCATGAAGAATGCGGAGCTGAAAGATGATTCTAGTGGAAAGTCTTGGTCCTTTCTCATCACTGTTGGCCACTATAGCAATGCATGACAGCAGCATGGTAACAGCACTTCAAAAACATGCCCTTGATCGGAGTGATAATTAGTTAATGCTGAAAAAGATTAAACAGACTAAGTCTTTAGTGAACAGCTTCTAACAGAAAGGCCTAAAGCTGATAACACTCAACAGCTTCACTCAATATATCGCTGCTATCGGAACAAAACCTTCTATCTCCATTTTTCATTTTTTGATATAATATGAAAAAGCCTGTTGTTCTTTATATTGTGTGTAAATTTCATGAAGAATGGACCAAAAGAAAATGGCCCAAAATGTTCCATTGTCTTACAGTGAAAGTAAAGTATGTTTTTTCCTTCTCCTGTAAAGTTACCATTTTGGAGATACAAGGTTTTCTTCTGACAGCAGCGATATGCTGTGGTACTCCGTGGACCTTCATCATCACAGTGGGCATGATAACTAATGTAAGTCCATTCAAAACAGTATCACTGCCCATTTGCTACTCAAGATTAGAGACTTCAACAAAGGACCTTGTGTGTGTGTGATTCCTAAAAATATCCACAATCGTCATGCATCTAAATTAAGAACAAATGTTCTTTATACAAATTATACTTTAAGAAGTGCCCTACCCTTTTTTTCTCTGTGTTACAAATCACAAATCACTATGTTGCACCATCACTATGTTAACAAACGGCAAAATAGGTTACAATTATGTGCACTCACAAAAACACATGGCTGACAGACTAATATGAATATCCGCTAAACCAGTGTACAGAATGAAAGTTTAAAGAAAAATACCGTGGGTGCCCTGGGCACCCTGACTTGTTCCAGCACATTCCGTTACACCACCTCACTTGAACCACAGCACCAAGTTATTCTGCATTTCCAATATTGCCATTTATACACCAGCTGGGTGTGACATGACCCAGGAGAACAGTGACAGCCCATTGTGATAGCAACCCCCTGCCCTAGACAATGATGAAATGAAATCACAAGAAAACAGAAAGCTCTGCTGCTGCTTTAATGGCATAAACCCTTTCTGATGCCTGAGGAAATTCCACAGAATAGGTGTTTTTGGAAAAATCTGAGAGCACTGCTTTGATTCACACATCTTGCTTTACAGAAAATAAAAATGCCTCAGGCATTTGCAGATTACACACATTAGTATATTTCATGCTAGATTTGTAAGGCATAATGAGTAGATGCATTTCTTGTCCTCATAGAAGAAACATGTTTTTACAGCCTGCACAATGAACACTTCGTTATGACCCACCATAACACTTTTTCCAAAACGTGCCAAAAGGAACAGCAAGGCAGATCCTGTGCTGCAAGATTGGGCTGTTAGATTAAAAACGTTAAGTTTATGAATGGAAGTCCAATGATTTTAGCAGCAGTTCATAGTAATTAATTTTAAAAGACTAGTTTGAAGAATTAAAGAATAATTTGTCCCTGTTTTAAATGTGAACACAGTTCAACAATACACAAAATTACCCACACAAAGATGACGTTGACAGCAGCTGGCAGCAGACAGCACAAGCACTTTTAGCATTTAAACTGTTTTTTTATTTTTTTTTTTTATCAACAGTTACAGGGCTGTAAGGAGGGCAGGAGTAACATTAAAAAGTATCATACATGAACTGAATGAGTCATTAAGTACATTTAAGTCATTTTTCAGTGTTAGTAAAAATGCTGTTAAATATATATTTTCGGCAAATTGCACAGAACAGAATATTCAGCAACTAAATATAAGCAATATTTAAGCAATTTAAGCAATATTTAGTATGTTCACTTTTTTGCCTTTATTAAAGCTTCCATTCTTTTCAGTTTTTTTAATAAACCTGCAGAGACATATTTCCACATTTTCAAACTTCAGTCATACAATGTGGTTGTATTTTCTGCTTCTCATGATCCAAGTAACCCCAAACACTTTTGGTAGGTCCATTGCTCTTCTAACACCAGCAACTTCTTTGTTTGATTTAGATTTTTGTCTTTTTACTTTTTTCAGTAATGGTTTATCTGTTTATTTGATGTAGACAGTTTCGGTGGTCTACCAGATCTCGCAAGGTGTTTGGAGTCCTATTTTTTGTATGTCTTAACTTTTGGAACTTGGAAACTCCTGTTTTTTTTCCCCTTATTTCCTTTGACTTTCCTTGTGCAAGTGGATTATTTTATATCACACCTCCTCAGAAATATCTCCTGAAAAATTAATAACTTGTTCAAAATGGCCATTTAAACGGGAAATAAAATATTATAGATGGATAGATATCCAAAGTGATAATTTCTCTCTCTGTTGGTTCTTCTTTTTCCCCCCACACTCCCTCTCGCTCTGCTCCATTAAGGCATTACAAAAGAGAAGCAGCTGTGTCCGGCTTGCTGTCTGGTGGTCATTCTGACACGCAGCCCTGAGGAGACCGAGTGTGGAGTAGGAATAAAAATAGGTTCCTAGTATGCCCAGCCTGGTCTCACATCTGAGACTGGACTCTCAAAGCCCATGACAGGGAGATGTTAACAGAAAAGATTTTAGATGTCTTGCTCACAAATACACCCACACCCACACAAACCCACACACAGACGTTAATTTATACACTGATTTTGAAATATCTGCCACATAACTAAAAAATGTTTGGTGTAATTTACACATGATGCTACTGCCATAATGACTTGGATTACCACAATGAGTTAGATCTACAGTTCACAATTCATTTTATAATACATTAATTTTTATTCAGGCTTATCACACAAACCCACTTTTTGAAACAAACCTTATCACTGAATTAAAAAATCCCTCCTCTCTGCAGATAGTTATACAAGGTCTACAAACAACACCACGGTTCTCAAGATCTCAGTCAATCTTGCACAGCTGGCAAAATCCACCATAGACTCTACCAGACTCACAGTGAAGGACAGTCTTGAGACCCCATGTTAAGACAGGCGTCACTGGCCCCTGACCTTCTCTAAGTGGGCCATTGAGAATGCAACAATGGGGACGCCCACACAGCTGTCACTGCAAACCATCACCGACAGCTTAGCATTGCCTCACCGCTCCACATAGAAGCCTGGTGCAAACGGTTTGGACACTAGAGAAATGATTAAAGCCTATGATTTAATCTTGGACCTCTGATGAAACATCCAACCCCAGCTATGCAACAAACATTTACTTGAGCATAAATTTGAGATTGTGAACAGCACTGACAAATGAACACTGAACTTTCCCTTGATGCCAAGCCACCAACTGCATTCCTAGCTTGCCTTACAAATATTTGATTCAACAAATAGTGTACAAAGTTCTTCTGCCCTTTATTAAAAGTATAAACCTCAAGGGCTTGTTTCCACTTCTTGAGCCAGCGTTGTACTAACTACACTGTAAATTATAGCCCAGAACTAACAAAATGTCATCTATTAGCGTCATGCATTAACTTTACTTGAAAGTTGCTTCTCTAAGCCACAAGATGGACTGTGTGATGAGACAACTATACTATAACTATAAACTACTATAAGTTTAGTATGGAGTAAGGACTGCACTTACGTTTTTAGGGAGAAAGAGCATCCACAAAGCTGTGTGAGTCTACAGAGCATTGCTGCATATCCTTCTAAATCTGGCCAAATAGTGCAGTAAAGCTACATCCAAACCTCACTACATTAAGAATGGAATTCAAAATAAAAGTGAGATATTATTTCAGGTAGACTCCTGTTACTAAGACCTGGAAAGGGAATGGCTGGAATGGCTCCTGAGACAGGTCATACATTAGATTATATATTGCTTTTCTGATCAATTCCGATTCAGTGCTGGTAGCAACTACCAGGTTCAAGCTGGCACCTAAGCACATCTTCAAACAGTGAATACAAGAGCCATGATACAGCTTCCAGCCAGTGACAACCTGTCTTGTTACTTCAAAAATCATATAATCTTAATCTTTCATAATGCCATCCATTCATTCACATTTTCCCTTTAAATAGCTGCATCTGAAATGCTGTCTGGATTGAGGAAATCTTTACTAAGAGCACTGCATACTGTGCCACATTATTATTTTGGCACATGCAGTACATGAGTGATCAAATTATTTAAATTAGAATCAAACTGAGACTCTGATTCTAAACAGATAAAGCAGAATGCAAAATAATTATGGACCTATGGAACGTAAGTAATCATTTGTACTAATGCTCTAAAAAGCATAAAGCAATAAGACACATAAAAAGACAAACTCTTACTATGAAAAAAAATATTAACCCTCATGATCCAACTCCAAATTTTAATGAGGTGCTGAGATTTTGATCCTTTTAAATTCTCCTTTATGCTTTTACATTCAATTTATAAAACAGATTTTAGGGATTATAAATGGTTTCACTTGAGGGTCACTTTCACTTTTTATTTAAGTGATTCTGCATCTGACTATCAACGCTTTAGCTCAAGTATACACACTTACACATTCTGGGGCTGTAATAACAGACATGGTTGATAACATACAATAGCAGTGGTTGCTGTGAGGCTAATCTCCTCCCACACGTGTGGGCTGTGTTGATGGAGCTGCCAGTACTGTCTCTTATCCTCACTGCCAACAGGCCTACAGCAAATGAGTGTGTGTGTGTGTTTGCATGTAGGCACTGTCAACAGGCCCTCAGAGAGCATGTGAGCATGTGTGTGAGAGAATGGACACTGGCCACAGATATTGCACTGCAAAGACCTGCTCACATCCCCACCCACACTCAAAACAAAGGACCAGTGGAGGGGTTAAAAAATTCACCAAGTACCACATTTTGTAAGATTTTGCTATCTATTAATGATGCAATTTATGAAACGGACAGTTTCAGCTCTAAACGTTCAAAGCTGTTGTGAAATACTCAATGTATCAATGCACCATAAGAGCCTGGAGTCAATAAGGCTAGTTATTAAAAAGTTATGTTGTGTGTAAGGTTGTAACAACACAATGTGTTACATTGTTGCATCGTATCTAATGTGAAATTTTGGCTAGTGTTTTTACCTGGTGCTAACATATTAGCTTGTGACTAGAGTGTTACATCAGGACATTGGGATCTGTGCTAAAGAGCACAGCTTTAATTGTTGAATGCCCTAAAACACTGAAAATGGAAACATTAACATACGGTCAATTTTAGTCATTCTTTATGTTTTCTGCACCTGAAAAATGAATTGAGGCAGCACTGTATTGTATTAAATTGAACTCTTAACTTTGTGCATCGTTACACTCATAGTTACTTGAAAATCATAACCTACTGTTATCCAACTACATTGCTTGGTAAAATAATCTTTTCAATTGATAAAATCAATTATTTGAACACTGGTGTATTTCACTGCAGCATGTTATGTTTGCTTTGCATCACGCCTAACAACTGTGGTAAAAAGCACTGTAGCACACGCCCTCTTGCGGCTTACTGCTTTAACTAAGTACACTGGTTCATAGCAAAGCAATGCTAGAAAATGTAGTTACTCAATGCTAGAAAATTGGAAAATAGAAGGAAAGTCATTTGGGAAAATAAATGGCAAGATATCAGTGCAGGCACATCTGTGGGGGGGGCGCGGCGACAAAACAAAACAACAAAAAAAAAAAAAAACAACACGCACGCACACACGCACGCGCACACACACACACACACACACACACACACACACACACCTACCTCTGTTACAAGAACATGGCTTAAACAGATGAGGAGTGGGAGAAAGGAAATAGGTGAAAGAGTGGGAGGAGAAATGAAATTGGAAGAGCTGAGAGAAAGTGAAAAGCTGGAAGATTTAACCAAGATTACAAGCCAAATTCATTTTCTCTCTGCATCTTTCTTTTGCACAATGTGCTTTCTCCGTGGAGCTTTATGATGCTTAACTACGACTGGTGGCCTTTTTGGAGTGACATTAGAAAGACATATTGCATTATCAAATGTCAATACACCCAAAACACATGTACATACCCCAACCCTTACTCTATTTCGTACCACATCTTCCCCAGCCCCAGACATGCATACACATAGTCACACAGGCTCACACTACAAGCTCTTGAAGCCTCAGCATCAACATTAGCAGACATTCCAGCGCAGCTCTCTAGGGGACGTAATGCCCTCATATCCTGTCTATACTTCAAACATATCAGTGTGGGGGTGGCCAAAGTGAGAAACAGGGAGTTCGAAAAAAAAAATGGATGGGGCTGAAAGGCTTGGAGGAGAAGAACAGAGAATGTGTCGCTGTAATAGACTAGCATGGTGGTTGGGAGCCAAATCAGTGAATGTCTGAAAGAAAAATTTGTATGTGTGAGACTGAGACATATAGACAGATATTTAAAGAGAAAGCTGATCCATTTCCCTTCTACTGCTGAGTCTAAAAAACAGCATGCAAGACAAAGAGACACAAAGTGCTATGTACAAAAGCACCTGTTACAATTAATCATGAAAACCTCAGACAATCCCACAGAAGAGGAAAATACATACCTCTTCTTTCTTAGGCAAAACAATCCCTTAACAGTCCATAACCTGGTAGTTTCCTTACTGAGTCTCAAACAATGGCAGTAACAGGCAGTAAAACGAAACCAGTAAGACTGAGAAGGTAACAAGCATCTGAGACCAGCCTTGTCAACTCAATAACTCCAAGATTCTTCGAAGCCCAACACAGCCAAACGAAAAAGCAAACTCGGACAGAGGTCCTCCCCTTTTGACGTCAGCAGCAAGTCACATGATCACATGAAAAGCAGAAGTGAGCCTTCGTTGCTCTGGCAACAGGCACACGACTGTGCAGTGATTTCAATAGGTCATCTATCAGAGGCTATGCTGAGAAGACTCAGAGAGGGAGAGAGACACTACGAGAGAGAGAGCAAGAAACCGAAAGAGAAAAAGAAAGACGGGGTGTGATATTGACTAACCTTTTAAAATACTGACTGGTCATTGTAGCACTCTAAACTGAGCATTTTTTTTAATCTATCTGACTACATCAGTTACTCCATTTTTGGAGGTGCTCAGGGGCACACTGCAGCAGGCAAGAGGGAATAAGTATTTGACCTCTTGCATTAATGGAAAAACTGTATAAATATAGTACGAAAGCAATCAGAGCCACATCTTTAAAAATGTGTTGTCTTTAGGAACTAGGACCAGATTAGTCATGACCACTAGAACAAAATAGAAAGAAAAATTCATCTTAACTTTATAAGCAGAATTAGGAGTCATAAGTCAATAAACAAAATCAAAAAGAAGCCTGCCTCAAACTTAAGACTCAAACTGAAAAACAAGAATAAGAACAAATTAAACAATAAAATAAGACACCGATCTGCACTTTTTGCCTTTTTCAAGTTTTCCCACTAGTGGTTACTTGTTAAACTTAATTATTCCTATATTTGCTTATCATGCTACAAGTTTTTGTTTATTTCAGAAAAATATTCTGTGCTAATCACAGGCATATGCTATGACTGCTGGTGCTGATGCACAACAGGCCTTACAGAGGTCAGCTATGTTCTTTGGATTCCATCACAATGGTCTGGAGGCCTTTCTGGCTCTCTGGGTCACCCATTCTGGGTTAACCATCCTCGTGGCCCTTAGAGCGTGGAAAACCTTGCTTCTATATAAGGGGCCTGATTTGAATACCATCTGGTGGCCTGCTGAATAGAAAGGACAAGGGAACCAGAGAAAGGAGGGGTGCTGATGGAAGAAGGGCAGAAATAAGTTCTAAGTGGCATGGACAGCGGCAGGTAAACCCCAAAGAGTTCAGCCTCAAAGAAGGAGACCCTGAGAGAGAAAAAAAATGGCGGATGTTTGTTTAAGCCCATACAAGAATAAATTAGTCAAAGACCAAAAGGGAAAAGGGACTCTGGAGCGCTTGGGTAGAGCACACAAGAAAATAAAAAATAAAAAAAAACCCTAGAAGATTCAACAGCAGGATGGTGAGGGTGAATTATTTACACTTACAGCATAGTGTAAAGATTAAAATGGATATGCCACAGACAGCACAGAATTCCTTAGCTGGTACAAAAAAAAAAACAAAAAAACACAAACACTGTATGCACCTTAATAAGCAAAGGTCAAAAGCAATCTGGTCTTTCAGGATCCTTCTGTTAGCACAACAAAGAACACACAGAGTCAGATACTCAAAATATTATTTCTGCTTAGAAATAACTGGATAAACACAATGCACACCTATAAACCAATAAACTAAAACACAAAGGCCAGGCTGTCCAATAAATGAGCAAAAAAAAAAATAATACATCTTACTTCCAACCTTTAAAACTTAAAGGGGAAAACCATCAGTTGTGTATAAACTACAGTGTTATATATACACTCATTTAATTCAACTCCAGCTGGACACTAAAGAACATTGCAAGAGTGAATTTAACACTGGGGAGATTGTTGTATATTCAAAATCTAACTAGTCAAGTAAGAAATCTTAAATTTGAAGATGTCAATTAGGTCTCACTATGGACCATAATAATCATAATGCATTTGTTACTTCATGTAAAATGTGTTTTTTTTTAGCATTTTTCCTACAGAAGCCTATTTTTCTTGCAAATGTAAAAATAGCATAGTTTAATTAGGACACATGAAAAAACAAACTAAACAAAAACTAGCAGAATAAATGAGGTCTTCCAAACATTCATCATTTCATATACTGGCAACCAACGTTAACAGTAACTAGCTGCATTTAATTACGAGCAGCAGGATTTTAGACCACCATGCTACTCCTTTTAAAAAAAGGAAAAAAAGCATTGTTTCATACAAATTGAACTACATACTTCAACACTTTACAAGGTCAAACAAGAGTCAAAGTTTCTTTTACTCAGTTTTACAAAGAGGGAAAAGAGGAAACATTATTAGAACTGAGCTACAGTATATGGACAGCCAGTTGGTCAGCAAAGTATGCAACATGTATACCAGTGACCAGGCAGCAGCTCTCCTATGTCTCAGCAAACCTCCACACCAAGGTTATTGCACTTGTTGTGCAGCATGAGATAAATGTTCCACCAGCACAATAATCTCCAGTTGACATCATGCTGAGCTACGCTAATCACAAAAAAGGTCTAGACAAAAGGGGTTTTTAACATGCAAAACACATAGCAAACATTAAAAGACAAACATTAAAACCATCTGTATGCAACTGTATGCAAGTCAGAAACCAGATTAATAGCATCCATAACACACAAGTGATGTATAAGATTAAAAAAAAACAACAAACAATTCTGCTGAACTTCACTGCCCAAGTCTTGACTTGCCCATTATAAGTCAGCTTCAAGATAAATAGTGTTTCAAAGAAATGACTAGCTACATCATCTAACATTCAGCATACAATGTGCTAACAATGAAGTGAAAAGTAATCTGAGTCACTGCAGGTCTCTCAGTAATGCTTCAGTAACTGGAAAAGAGAGATGTCAAGGACAGCTGAATTTGTAGCCATCCCTCATGATAAACTGTGTCTGTGAACGCAATCTCAAATTCCACATATCAGTCACTGGACTCCTGACAAAGCTGGAAAGAATGGTAATCTTGAAGGGGTTTTAATGTACATGCTTTTGAATAGAGAAGCAATAAATAATCCATTTTCTTTTTCAAACTCTGTTACCTAGTTTTTTTTTCCCACATACTTTTTTTCCCCCACACACTTCTAAAGTAAGACATGGCACAAAACTTCTCATTTTTTCATTGGACATAGAAAAAAAGACAACAAAAGAGCTTAGAAACTCTCATGTACTGTTAATGTGGTGTCACAATATACTCCAACATCTATACCTTCATCTTAGTCACTAAGAATAATGTATCATGTCAATTTTCATTAACATTGCAAAATTATCACTGTTCAAACTATGTCACATAAAACAGAGATCACATTAAGCTAGAACCAAAAGTTACATCCCTGGAGTGGAACATTTGGAACATTTGTAGGAATTCAAATTTCAGGTACTCTGACAAAATATGCATTTGTAAGAACCTCATAAATGCTGCACCCCTGGAGCAAAGGGCATCCAAAGCTGGAACACGGAGAGGCCCAACTGCACCTCCGCAGTCACTACGGACAGCATCAGGAACGCTGGGAACGCAATGAGACTCGCGCAGAGGTGGCTCATTTTGGCTATATTTAATACAGCAAATGCATTTGCACTAAAAAGATCATGCACACTGGAGTGTCAAGTAGTGCTTGCTTATGAGAGTGTCGCACACATGGCCTTTAAAAACATCAACAGAGACATGGAATGACAACTGTTGTTGTACCAACAGGGTAGGGCGAGTCATGCAGGTCGCACCACAGGCATGCTGCTACCTGCAGAGATGACTTATGGGAAACCTGCATCTGCTTAATCAAATGACACACAGCATTTGGTAAACAGAGAAAATTTCTTCCAGGAATGACTCAGCATTCATCTTATATCTTGAACGTGTAAGACAGGTCCACTATGCCTTGGATGCTCTGCTGACATCACAACAGGAAACCCTACAACAAAACCTACATTAAGAAATACTTTTAGGGTTCATTTATGGTTAAACTTGCACAGGGCATTATGTCATGATGTCTCCCCTCCACAGGAAACAGTACCACAGCATTCCTGTCAAGGCTAACAGCAGAATGCTGGAAACCTTTACTGATTCATACATAGTTCTTATAAGGATGTTGAATTTTGTGAGATACTTGCAGGGATCCAGACAATCCCATGAACCTCATTCAAGTCTGAGAACAGTTGACTTATACTGTGCTCAAACCTGAACACTAGGCTTATAACAATTATTACATAATTCCCTGATCACAACTATTTGAACTGAAACCAATTATTTTTAGTGAGGAAACTACAGGCAAATAAAAAAAAAACTACAATGTATTTACTGAGACATCAAGGGCTGTAGAAACTTCCTTTTTGTCTTAACTTAAGATCTGACAGGTCAAGATATAATTTTTCACAAATCGTAATGCAGATGCCAATCTTCTCACAGCACGATAACCTACTCAGTTGAAAGTGACAATCAACTGTCATGACTGTTACCTAGCAACCACTCATAAGTGCCCAGCTGAAACATAAATACGTCATCAAATAATCAAGTTAGTTAGCCAGACCGTTAATGTTAGCTACCGTCATTGATGTAAAAAGGTCAAACAGAACTAAAGTGTGATAAACTGGAAGTTAAGAATTTTGTGACTGCGCTTTATGCTGTTTATCACCATTCTCCAGTTTGAGAGAATCATTTCAGATTCTCAAATGCTTTAGCTGACCATCCTGTTATTCCTCTTAATAACAAGCCACATGTCCAGCTCTGTATCATCATTATTCACTACAATCACTGTAATATTTTATCTGCCGAGTTTTCATCAACATTAACATACAAAGGTAATAAGACAGTAAGATGGACATTGTGTCTGCAATGTCTGAGGCTTTTAAAATGCTATTATGAAAAAATCCTCAGAAGTCAAAATACACTTAAAATGTGTACATCACTATGCTAGTTGTAATGAACTCTGCTGCCTCTTACTGCATAAAATGATAGAAGTTAAGACACATCTGGAGTTGTCAAAGTTAGGACAGAATTTAGAAAACTTTATCTAGTTAGAAGGCTTCTACTTTTATACTAATACTTTTTTCAGCCTTAATCAGTCTGTACTTTCATTGTTGCATACAATAACCAAAAATGAGATTTAAATTAATTGCAATTATTTACATGAAAATCAATCATCTGCTAAAATTCACAACTGCGACAGGCCTACTGAATATAAATTCCCTAAAACATTTTTTTTTAATCATCATATGGGACACAACATGACAGACTCCTCAACTGGTGGTGGAGCATTTGTCCACTTCAAAATTTTTGTTTACACCAAAATTTGCCCTTTACTGAGAGCCTTAAAAGGTGTCATACCATCAAAGAGGACTTCACTGTTTATGAAATTCTGCTGCGGCTTAATGGTGTAAAGCTGGTGGAATATCTTCTACATTTCCACTCTCAAAGGCAAAAGGCAAAGCACCAGTACACTTAGTTTAAAAAAAAACGTACTCAATTGAAATAAAGCTATGCTCGGCTAAGTAGGTTAAGAAGCACTATTGGCCAGAATCCTGACAAAGATATCAGCACAAGTGAAGGCAACACCCTGGTGTCTCCATTAGGTGGTTATTTAGGGCCATCTTAATCCAGCCCTGGATACTGTGTGAAGACGGTGGATTCCCTGTCCCTATATGGAATGATGGTGATTAGGGCGCATTTCAGCAATTTATTCATAGCTGAAACTAATATCATTATCACTCCTTTGATAGCACTGGAGTGCACATGCTGGGGAAGAGGTTTGAAATAAGGGCACAAAAAGAGGAAATGTGGAACCCTAACATACAACCGAATGATCAGGGTTGGAGTGTATCTCAGAGCATGGGAATCTCCCTCTCCCACACAACCAGTGAGTCATGGGAAAAAGAGCAGGCATTACAGCTAGAGCTTTGCTCCAGAGTCACAGGGCAGGTCACACAGCACCACAAAATGGAAAATAAATTGGTCTAATGGAGGATTCCATGTTATCCACTTCCAATGCACTCTGACTACTAGTTATAAACCTTCGCACTGTCAAAGGATACTGTAAAAGGTTACAAAACGTTGATGAATAAGTACAATGAAAAGCAAATCATTATACAAAACACAGTGTGGGAAGAAGCTAGCACAAACATTGGTGTTAAAGAGGAACAAAAATCTAAACAAACACAAATAAATATACACACACAAATCCACACTCAGTACTCACAGATAGAGCTGGCAGGACTTCCTCAATCTTCCCCACTGTTCTGAGAGAAATGCCCCGAGCCAGCCAATCTGCAGTGAAAAACCATCAGCCTGTTAGTTTGAGCCCAACACTTGTGTTTATTTTAAGCCTTTGGCCTTACTGCGATGCCACAAGACCAGTGGCTAATTGAACCAGCAAGTTCAAACACAGACTAGATATAACAGTGTTTACCAAATTTAGGCCTATGCATAACTGAACCAGACCAGGCTCCACCTCATAAAAAAAAGTTTTCAGGACCACCTAGTGGGCTGGCTTAGAAGAGCCAGTTTCACTCACTGACTGAGCGACGACTTTGTTGAAACACGCATATGTCACAAGTGGCCCTCAGTAGGTGGCTGTAATGTAACGCACCCCAAGTTAGCCTGTCAACAGCCTGTCAACTCTCTGTTTATCCTAAACAGAGAGTTCTAGTGGCTCCTTCTCAGCTGTTTTTTCGGCCGATTGAGCATGTTAAATTGGCATTAGCTGAGAGCAAGCAGCAGGAAACAAACAAAAAAACAAAAACACAAATTGTAGCCAACTTTAAGTGCAGAACAGAAAACTTTTAACACTTATCACTATGGATAAGCACTTGTTACTGTAACATTTACATCTGTACATGCAAGGTATGTGTCTCAAAAAGAAAAATACTTTTTTCAAATTTTGATCTAAAACAGTGCAAGACAAGTTAATTAAACTAAGCAATAGAGAAGTAAAAACGGAGAGTGGCTCGTTATTCATCATTTTAGTGAACTAGTGGTAGTTAATACTGCATTCCCTGTTTAAACAGTCTTTTAAATAGTCTTTTTTTCCCCAGCCTGCAGCCAGCTAACAGTGTTTACTTTAATTTTCTTGAACTGTATTTCACTTATGAGATACTTTTTGCATGATGTGAGAGTGGCTATTTAAGATTGGGACAGATTTGTTTGGGGTAAACATAATGCAAGTGTAAAGTAATGACAATTGTGAGATTACTTTTTCCTGGAAGGAACAAGTAAAGAGATCTCAGCACAGTTTGAGAGAAGTAGTAACTTACAATGGAATATACATACATACACACACACACACACACACACATATACACATATACATATATATATATATATATATATATATATATATATATATATATATATATATATATATATAAAAAAACACCAGGCAGTGATAGGTCAGCTTCCTTATTTGGAGCATAACCATAGTTTGGTGTTATTGGAGCAGATCATGTGTCTAGCTAAGGGCTTATTCTTGACCATATGTTTGTGAACTGGTTAACTTTCCTATGTTTGTATATTGCTGCACTTAAATTGGCTTGACTGTAAAAATGCACATACTGTTACAGGCTTTATACCATTAATACAGAGTCTATCAATTTGGGGCTTCCGTTATATATTGACAACTGTCTCCCTCACTTTTAAAATGGTTGCTTTTCCACTGACGTTACTTATCAAAAGTTGCAAAGGAGACATAAACTGCACATATGGATACATCTTTTTGGTAAAATCAACCACTTTTTCGGTCCACAAGACAGTGAAACAATCACATTAACCTCTGTGCCTGAAGTGTCAGAATATAACAGCTGTACCATTTAAGCTGTAACAGGAAAATGTGAAAAGTGGCTGGTGAACAAGAAGCAGACTTTTGCTTTGCTGATAGCAAAGCCAATGTTAAATCGGCTCAATCGGAAAAATGCACGATTAAAATATTACGCTTGACAAAGTTACCTTTCAATTCTGAGTGAGTCAAGAAAATGAAACAATCCATCACCTACTTTTTGCTCAAAGACCTGCGTCCATACAACGTTGTGAGAAACAATGATTTTGCTACATGCTCAAGACACTGGTACCCAGGTAATGTGACTACTTTTTTTCCATGGACAGAGCCGTATTTAAGCTTTAACAGAGAAGTGAAGCTTGAAGTTGAGGACTATGAGTTCAACAGAAGGGACTACATTAATTTGCAATGCATGCATGTTGAGGGCAGTGGATTCCTACGTTACTATAAGGCACAATATCTCACAGAGTAGTGGTAAATGCTGTCTCATGTTCTCCAAACTAGAGCAGTACACGAAAGTTCCACTGGGGTAAACATTGCAGACCTTCTGTAAAATGTGGCGAATTGGAGAAAAAACCTGATGGTTGTATCTGCAGTTGAAAGGGGCAATAAATTGTAACATATTGCAATATATGTTATAGCAATACTGAGCATATCACAATATTTTTAACAATCGCAATAATATTGTATCGTGACTTAAGTGTTTATATGAACTTAATTGTTATATTATCGTATTGTGGGGCCTGAGGGGCCTGTGTGTGTGGGTGGGTGGGTGTGGAGTTTTTTGGCAGTGTTGCAGACATCAAATTCTAAATATGTTTAAAAACAAAAATACAATCCAGTTGGTCAGCTCAAACATCGAAAGTAATTTATTTTGATCAGTTAATTAAAGGTTTAAGCGTATTAACAAATCACACATTGTTTTCTTCTTTTTACATTTGGTTTTAGTCAGTCTATTCAACAAAGGCTATGGTCAACATAATTTATAACTATCAATAAGTTAAAGCCCTCCTATTAATTTATGGAAAAATATGTTTTTAAAAAAAATCATATATAGCATTCATTACTACTGGTACCTTTTCCATGCGTTTAACATTCAGCCATGTGGTTAAGAGCATTTTGGCAGTGAAATAATGAACTAAAGAAATGCTGATCTTTCAAGTCACAACTCACTGTGAAGTGGAATGGCCACATAACTGGTGCCAGATCACAATTGCATATACATAGCCACTTTTATTTTGTAGTGGAACCTCAGGTTTCTACATTTCTGATATTTTCTGCACTCTTTTAAACACATTAAATTAATAAAAGCACAGCACACATGGTGGACAGCCAGGCACTGGGTTTAGAGACTATTTAAAAAATGAAAACACAGAGCCAGCCTATTAACAAGGTAGCCATAAAGTTAACCCTTCGGTTTGAGGTACAACACAGCACACAGAGTTTTACTGGATGCTATAAAATACTTCAGTTACACAAAGATAAACCTTGCCTTCTAAGTAGTGTTTAAAAATAGCCTGGTAGAATGTTATGCATCCAGAAAGAACATTACTGGTTTTACCTACATCATCTAGCACCCCCCCCGCACTCCTAAATGATGTTTAATTCACTTTCAACATAAATGCATTGCACATACCATTAAATACTCACACGCTATGAGAATTAAATAGGGCAGATTTACTACCCCACAACATCACTTTAATCTCTGCTTTCAAAGATAGTAGATCACTGTATAATAATAATAATACAGGGCATCATTGTGAAACAGAATAACAAATAAAAAGATAAAGCTAATTAACAAAAAAATTGAAAAATAAATAAATAAATAAATGCATGATTTAAAATTTTAAATCATAAAGTCAAAGCATTTGGGAGAAGAGGTAATACAAACCTAAGAGCAGAGACTGCCAGTACATAGCATTAACACCTTATTGAATGCCAGTGTGCTCAGTTGTGGAAGCAGAAATAGTTCTGTCTTGCCAGAACATAAACAGAGCTCATGTACTCCAATTAATGCTGATATACTACATTCCATCACCAATTAAAACAACCCTGTTTCATTTATGTCCCGTGGCAGCTTCTGGCAAGAAGTCTTCCAAATGGCATAGCAGGCTTTAAATTAGCCTGAAAAGCTTATACTTTTTCCAATGTAAAAAAACAGCTTCTTGTTCCACAAAAATAGGAAAAAAGACCATGCAGTGCTGTCCAATTAATCAGATTTCATCATCATTGCATTGAGTTTGCATGACAAACACTGTGACAACGGAACAGATGAAATTACAGTACATGCACGTGGCACCAGAGTGACATCACAAGGGAAGAGTGAATGGAGTGTCAGGAGTTGTGTCTAACAAGCTTGCATGAATGAAAACAGAATCCTGTCCTCCCACATTCATTTCAAGTGTCAAAACCTGGAAGAGACAAAAGTACTAAAAGAAAAAATTTCAGACTAGTGATTTAGTGATCACACCAAGCCTACTGACATGAAAATGTATATGTTAGGAATGCACTGATACAGGAATTTTGGGCTAGTGCCAACATCCATTTTTTTTATGTACATGGCTGCCAAAAACAAACAATTCCAAAATGTATTATATTCTATAGATGCCACACTGCTTCTATGTTGCATATAGGACACAGTGCTACCATGCTCACACAAGCTGTGTGAATGCTGTAACCTGATGTTACATGGCAAAATGAAAAAATTGAATATCCAAAATTGTTCATGCACATTGCACTTTAGGTCCAAATAGTGCAGCTATGAAAACATCCATTACTCTCTGAAAAAAAACACAAGTGATGTCCATTTTACTTGTTCATGTAATCAAGATGAAGCAAACAGCAACACTTAAGTGGTACTTAACTGCTTTTACCTATCGAAACACAGAGGTCGAATGCACTCATCATCAACCACACAAAGTAAAAATAAAGATTGAGACCAGCAGCATGTCCCTGTCTTAATTTACTGGGCACCTGTCATAGCAATGTGGGTGTTGGCTAAAATGCACACAGTACAGTATGTAGTTGCAGAGATGCTAGCAGGTGTGTATTTGTGTGTGGGGGGAGCTGCACGCCTACAAATGCTTTAGTTTTTCAGTTCTCTTCCTCATGGCAGCGACAACAGTCACGATTTTCAGCCCACTCACACAGAAAAACTTCCTGTCTCATTTCAGATGGAGAGCTTAATGTGTTTACTGTAGCTGCACTGTTCTCTCTGTGGAGACTAACTGCATGCAGCATTCACACCACTCCATGAACACTGGCTGGTCACGAATCTGAAACAATGAACGACTGGATGATTCATCTCAGGACAGTGGTTACGTTCTGCCAAAAGAAGAGTGGGTGCTATCTGTTACAAATCTAGGCGACTACAGAGAGACATATTAAATACTACTTGTTAACTTCTGTTTTAGTTTTGGACCATCTTGAGTGTCCAGATTCTAGATTCCAAAGCCATCTGATACCCACGCACAATGAATATGCTTATTATGGAAGAATTTAACAGAATCTTTAACAGTAACCAAATAAAGAGACTGTCTACTTCAAGCAGAATGCTGAAACATAAATCGGCCCTTTCAAAACTTTTTCTGACAAGTACCTTTGAAAGCTGTTACACTGCAAGTGTGACAAAGAAGTGTATCAGACATTTTAGTTTCTTTTAGTACATTAAAGTAGATGCTGAGCACTTTAAAGCTGAACTGCTTTTCATTCTTCTTCATTTACCTAAATGAAGTGTAGGCATTGTCTAGGCTCACTCTTTGTTCCAGACGTTCTTTATAGCAGCCATTCTTTGTAGTGCTACATTTGGGGGTTTCAGAATGGCATCTGCCTAGAATGTAAATGTGAACAAAATAACAACTTACATGGTACTCAACTTCACATCGTAATTATGACATAATTGAATGTCTTGACCAACATTTACAAAAAATAATAAAATACATAAAAAAACAATAATACTGCAAATTTGTGATGCCAAATCAGAAGTTCAGGATACACTAGACCAAAACTGAAATGACAGAAAATCCAGCATACTTGACAACAGAGCACAAAGGTAATGACTTTCTTTAAGTTATGCTGTGCACTGTGGCATTGGTATTTGTGACTTTTTTCATCATGTCAGAAACTGTGGCTACAATTGTGGCTACAGATGGTGGTAGCACGTGGATTTTCCCTTTTCGCTTCTGTTGTTCTACTGTATTCTGCACGCATATCTGCCAACCTTGGGAAAATATTATGAGTTGCACAACAGTGTGACACTTTACATGCTTTGTTCACATGCTGACATTTGTTCACATGTTTGCATGCTTTTGTGCCACTTCACTAAGCACATGACCATTTCCCCACTCACTGCCAGATCACCAAGTGTAGTTATTCAACATATAAATCAGCTATGAAGAAAACAATACAACCATATATTCCTCAGAAGACATATTTACTCTTAGGAATAGACAGCCATTTGTGGCCATTTATGAACAATCTAACGTCAGTTCAGGCTGAATACCTGGTTTCTGACTTGCAGGGGAGTCTTTTTACACTTTTACCTCTCAAATTTTGGAACTTCAACCATGTTTTAACACAGACACTTCCATCATACAGATAACTGAAAAATCACAACTGTTTCTTTCTCTCCCTTTCAGTGTCCTCCTCATCTGGTGTCATGTTTATTCTGATTGTAAGGCATAAGAAGTTTGTCGTTCACGGCTCCAAAAAAAAAAAAAAAAAAAATCAACATCCAGTTTATTTCAGTGCTGTGGCCGATGGCAAAAGTTGGGAAAACTAAACTCTTGATGGAGCGCTCTGCTCATTGCTGCGGTTTGTGGACCAAAGTTCACTCCTCTGCCCCACTGTGCTCTGACCAGCACCTTGGAGTGAATCACAACGATAATATAGATATTAGATAGTTTTTGTAAAACATTTTTAGGTAAGCCTTAATACAAAAATGTCATCATTCTCTCCATCAGTATTTATTTATTTATGTATCCATTGTTCCTGTAGTTTTTAGAAGAAATTTCAAGGTCAACATTGACCAAAACATCTGTTGTACATCCAGTGTGCTTTGTCAATATCATCATGTTGCTTGTATTGTGATAAGTATAACTTTGTAAAGTTGCAAACAATATCCAGCCCTCCCAACAGAGGTTAGCAAATAAGCTAACATTGTGATGGCAAGCAATCCACCAGACAGGACTTCAACCTGCAGTCGTGGCGTGAACATAACGATCACAATGTCAACATGCAGCATTATATTGCAGGCTTGGGCGGTATCTATTTTTTCTTACCTTCCTAACAGTGGAATACTTTTGCAGACTCATCTAGCGTTATTTGGAAATACAAAAACAGTTCACTTTACATGACTACGAAATAAGTGAACTCAGCATGTGATATTCTAACTGTTATTCAATAAAAGGTCAAACCATCTATCAAACTGATGTATGTTAAATAGTGCTATTAATAAGTGAAAGGTGCTGGTTACTTAATTTCACTAGCATGCTAACAGCTCTGTCCACCACAGAGCCTATTTGATTCTGCCTAACTGAAAGCAACGACGAAGCAAGTTTACATGATTAAAAATAATCACTTATATCTGTGAGAGTGAAACTAAGCAACCCCTGAAAGGACAGAGAGGTGAAATTAAACCTCTTCTGTGGTGATGGGATCTTTAGCCTTAACCTTAACATTAGCTTAGCGAGCAGCTACAAACCCAAACAGTGCCACCATCACAAAGTGCAGGCTTGATTCTGTAAATGAGCACTCTGCTGACACAATTTTAAATGACAAAAATGTCTGAGAAAGTAAAAGTAGTGTGTCTAATCTAACATGTTCTGGAGTGTGTGCAGTTCTGAGGTATGCAGCTCTTTTCTTTCTAGCTGCTATTATGCTCAGTTATTCTGTGGCTTTTTTCTGGCTCTTATCAGCGCCGCCGAGCGGTGAGCTCCCACACCACCAGTCAGTGAGCTCTCTAAAATTAAATGGGTGGAATGTGTTTATTATTTGTTCAGACATGGATCAAAAACTTGACACATCATTTGTAAAGATCGTCAACATTTTTCACATCCTGTCATACCTCCCAACCCTAGCACACACCACCTTTTACATTCCAAGTGACTCAACAACTCATGATCTATATTCTGGAGAACATTTTTATTAGTAGTAGTAGCAATAGTGTTTTATTTTTCCCCAATTTTCTCCTAAATTTAACCATATCCAATTGTACCCACTAGTTAGGACTCCCCCAATCACACAATATCAGCGCTAAGAGGGTGAAAGCTAGCACAGGCTTCCTCTGTGACTTCCAATGCAATGCCACTGGACAGCTGAATGCATTTGGACGAAAGAGCTAACTACCAGCTAACAGATTATGTCAGCTACCTGTTACCTGCACTGGCTACCATTGTGCTGAGTGATGCAGGGAGACTGGGGACCATCCTACCCAATTGTGCTCGCTTGGACTCCCAGCCGTGGATGGCTGTAGCATCACCAGTGATCGAACTTGCATTTTCCTGATGATGGGGCCAATACTTCGATTGGTGCACCACTCGGGAGCCCAATGGATAAAATTTTAATTTAAACATTTATAAGCAGGATTCTACACCGTCTTTCCAAGTTCTCTCAGTCATGGCATTTTGGCACTGCCCAAATGCTCTGGAGAGATTACGCTGATTCACTGGGGGCACTACAGCCCTCACATCAGCGGTTGTGTTCAGCAAAGCCTGCATGTTGTGCATTTTTTGGGTTCACTGCTTCCTCTCCTTCATTCCTCTCTACAATAGCAAGCTATTTAAGCCAAACAGAGTAATGATGGCAGGTGAGTTAAGGTGCGAGCATACAGAGAAAAAAAAACGGCATGATTGAATAGCAATGATTGGTTTATGATTAGCACGACCTGGCAGTAGTTCATACATCTCTCATTCTGTATATCCTTAGTCCCAAACCCAAATCCATGGTTAGTTAGTGAATGCTACCTGATCCACTCATGCGCTGTAAAGCACTAAAATCAGAAGACAGTACAGAGGCATACAAAAATTTGGGCACCCCTATCTTAACTACATATTTTGTATTAAAGGGAAAAGAAATAAACATAACATTCGCTGCATGATAAACAAACTATTTTTTTAACTTTAAAAAAATGGACTTAGTTAAGTAGGTCAAGAATTAAGTCATTAAGAAATATCCTCTGATGACAATTCCTGAGAGTCATAAGCTCTGACATTTCAAATCTTGTGCTAACACTTAACAACCATTGGCTCTACCAAGCAGCTGGCTGAGGATCTGAAAATGAAGATAACTCACGCCCACAAAGCAGGGGAATGCTACAAAAAGATAGAGTATGTCAAGCTTGCGATTTCCACTCTCCAATATTTAGATATAAAATGCAAAGCAAAACTTCCATATCACAACAAAGGGCCTACAGAAAGGTTAGCTGGCATAAGAGTGGCAGTAAACTTTTCTACTGTGCAGAATTCTTTTCACAAACATAATCTGCATGGATGAGTTATCAGAAGAAACCCTTACATGCAATCCCAATACAAAAGTCAATGTTTAAAGTATGCAAAACAACATTTAAATAACCTAGAATTTGTTTTGGAAACAAATGCTGTCCACTGATTAAGTAAACATTCAACTCTTTGACCACAATCACCAAAGGCATTTTTGGAGAAAAAAGAGCAGCATTTGATGAAAAGAACACCTTGCCAACACTAAAGAATGGAGGTGAATCCATTATACTTTGGGATTGTGTGGCAGCCAGTGGAACAGGAAACGTATAGATGGAAGAACAAGATGGCAATAAAATATCAGCAAATTCTTGAAGCAAATGTGAAACAGTCAGTTATGAAACTAAAGCTGAAAAGAATCTGGCTTCTGCAACAGATATGCACCAAAACATTCACTACTCACAAAAAGTTAAGGATATTTGGCTTTCGGGTGAAATTTATGGAAAATGTAAAAAGTTCATGCTACAGTGATATTATAATCATGAAAGTAGTGCATTTAAGTAGAAGCATGCAATGGTGATTTCCTCATCTCAAACTTTGTCCAGGGGTGCCCAAACTTTTGCATACAACTATCACAAGTATTTATTTAAATCATGTATAGTCTGTTTAAATCATTAGCTACAGCACATTTAGCCAACCGTATCCACTTGAGTTACCCTGAGTGAAGTAGCCAGTAGGGGTGGGCAATATAACAATATTTTATTGTTAACATGATAAATTATATCACAAACTTTTCTGAGCATATTGTAAATATTGTTAGTGTCCACAGAATACTGACAAATTACACGTTTCATTACAAAGTGGGCATAATTAGGTCTCTTTACATGGCTTTAGTGCAGTGCAGTTAGTAAAATACTCAAAATCACTGTTGTTTAGGTTTAATATTATAATAATATTTTCTATGTGACACTATATGTTCTATTTTATTAGTTTCAGCTTGTTAAATCTCAGAAAAATGAAATGTGGTGCAATATGTTTTATGGTAAAATGTCTAAGTATCATGATATGAATTTCTGACACATCGCCCATCCCGTTAATTAGCTTGCCTTTTAGCTGCGTGGTCTAATATAACATATAATCTATGAAGATGACCTATCATTATATCATTTCTTTATGGTTACCAATATTCACTTGTTTTATTTCTTTTCTTGTCAGGATGTTTTATTGAAACTGGGTGGGTTTTGCCCACAGCAGGAGTGCCTGGTGGTGCTAGGTAGTTATTGTGTTCTATGTTTATTTGTCTCTACACTTGTGACATTCTATTAGCAATTATCCTTCATATATATTTATTATAGTAGACAATAAAAAATCATTTTACAGTCATTTCAGCTATTAATGTTATGAATTTTGGCATGATATCATCCATTTTTTTGGATTTTGTTAAGGCTTCAAACCAAATGTAGTGCTCCTCAGCACAACATTCACTTAGAGTATGCCAATCAGCACCTACACAAACAACAGCTAGTCATATCAGAGGGATTATGCTGCACCACGGATAAAGCAACTGGTTATGTAAAAGGACAGGTGTGAGAATTTCTAGAAACTTTAGACTGGTATGTAGACTCTTTGCTTAAGGTACACTTGGGACAAGGCAGTAGGATCTTTTAATACCCAATATTTCCACATAATTTCCATTACTACCTTTTAGTTTCCATTATTTCTAGAGGAAAGTTTCCATCATGGCAAACATTTCCGCAATACAGCTGAGACTGCAAACCATGGAGAAGAATGGAAACAACAGTTAACACAATCTCCTATTGTTTTCGCTACATTAGGCATTTTATTGCATTTGTAATGTTTCCCACAGGTCTAAGAGTAACACTCTACTGTCTGGTGTTTTCATAACAATACAAAATATTTTTACTTTGGATGTTTTCTTAAAATTAAAATAATATATAATTGGGTTGTTTTCAACATACGCTGGTGGTGGGATAGTCTTGTCAACAAAAGAATGCATTTAGTCAACAAAATGAAACAAAGACTTCTTGAGCTGAAAGACAACGCCACGGCAAGTCATACGACTAGGTCGCAAGTTTAACCTTCCGGTCTATTGAGAAGAGAAATTAACCATGAGAGTCTACCGGTGACTGTAGTGTCATCATCCTTACATGCTCTCACTGGCTGAGCTTCAACAGTGATGGAAATTGACAGAAAGACCAGCAAGCTTAGTTAATGTGCCAGCTCTCTTGTGGCAGATAATGTGTGTTAGCACAGTCATTGCCAAAAAACAGAAAGAAAACAAGAGGAGACATCTGGCACAGAAACACACAATTGTGTGTGCTATTGCTGAGTTTGCATCAGTGTCACTAATTTCCATCTGCTGTAGATTACCAGCAATTTGTGGAGGTTGAGCTTGAAAGTGGGTCCAAATCATCCACTATAAAGAAGCCCACCTGCTAAAGCCCATCTTTGGCAAATTTTAGATCGCTTGATTTTTCTCCAGAACTTTGTGTATTTGGGTTTAATTTCACCATTTTCCTTCATCTGGATTTCTCAGCATTACTGCAGGAGCCCCAGCAAGAACAAAAAGACCATCCATAAGAGAGACAAAATTGAACTTAGGACGGTTCCATCCAATTTCCTGGAAAAAAAAATGTTTGACTAAATTTCTGTCCATAATCATACAATCTAGTGGTTCACAATCTAACAGTTCCACTGGTCCACAGCCCTGCAAATCCACAAGTACAGGCAAGATTAGTCTACCTAGGTTACTATGTGCAAACATTCACATTTAGGATTTCCCTTGATTTTCTGCAGCTATTCTATTGTCCTGACATTTTAATGCTCAACAGCTGCAAGTTAACAAGCTAGAACAGCGCATCGGCCAACTGATTCTGATGACGTCACAACTGTGCTGTCACCATTTTGGTAGGAAACATCAAGTTAATTCAGCAGTCCTGTGGTGGTTTGTAATGAGATAAACCTATAACCAGTCCAGCAAAGGCAGTAAACACATTTTTGGATAATTTATTCATTCATCTTCTAAGCTGCCTATCTTCCTGGGTTGTGGTGGGGGCAGAAAGCAGGAAACACCCTAAACACACTCCATTGCAAGATTTTTTGTTTGATAAGTTTTTAAAATTTCATTTTTAAGGCGAGTAGTGATAACAAATAAAAGCTGAAATCAAAATGGCTGAAATTTCCCACTGCGCTACTAGTGGTACATCCCAAACCACATACTAGCACATACTAAATAGTGTATAAAAATAGCACATATACCATTAGAAATGCACTTATTAGTGTAGTAGGTAAAGTGGTGTGTGGTTTGGGACATGACATTAGATCAGAACAGGTAAGTGGGCTGTTAAAATACCATTCACCATCTTATCTATGCAAAAGTTTGTTGAGTATCTTGCTTGCTATGTCTGCTGTTTGCATTGTGCTGTACTATATCTATGCCAAATTTGTTATACCTAGGTGACCTCACACTCAGACGCCTCATCAGGAGTCCCCCTAAGAGCCCTGCACTAGAAGACAGCAAAGAAAACTGATTGTGAGGAATGGTGCCCTGGAAATCTGCCTGAGCAGAGATGGGCATAATTTGGCAAATGACTGACAAGAAGGATTTGGGGATTAAAACCCTTACACAATCCCTCAACAATAGCTCGTTCAATTAAACCCTTCTAAGCTGTTTAATACTTCAAAATGCACATCGGGAAGAGCTCGCCAACAGGAAACAGCACGACAGTGACAGGCCTCTTAAGATTTGTTCTTAAAATTATTGGGGCCACTATCAACAAACAACTCAGCTAATGTGACACAGATATTTGTAACTTACAACAGCAGCCTACAATAAAGGTTAATGGTCGCTTTCATTTCTGTTCGAGTCCTAAAAATGTCCCTGAGGCGCATTAACAGCAAGGCATCGTCACATCATAGCTGCAGCTCATACAGCTGCTCTGGGAACTGGAGACCTGCAGCGAGTCACATCTATACAGAGCTGACTGGCTAGCTCTGATCTCTGAAGTTTAACTGAGAAACTCTAAAAACACTTCTCCTGAAAAACGAGCAGCGTTAGCGGTCATCAGCAGCTAGAATATCGCACGAACTGGACGTCTGGACAAAACAGCTTAAGCTGTTTCTTCGGAGACAAGAGGTTAAAAGTTTAACTGTAACGTTAGTTGTTTAATTGACGCTAGCTCTGCTGAGCCTGGCTAATTAACGCATTAAACGCATTGTGGACAAGTGAAAACAGCAATAAGGAGCACACGGAGCTGTCAAACAGTTTCTTGCGAGCTTTATCACGAGTTATTTATTTCAGTTAGCTCACTAGCCACCACGTTAAGGCAGCTAGCTGCACAAAACACACCAGCGCGTCACTACCAAGCTAGGCTAGCAACCAGCTAGCGCGTCGCCAGCTTCAGCGATGGTCTACAGTGGAGACCGAAGAACAACAACTGAAGTTGTGAGTCGCTCCGGCGAAGCTGACAGAGCTCCGTGAAAGTTTAACAGGAAACTCACCGCGGTGAACAGAGGGATAACAGACCTGGAGAATAGCGAGGCTCTCTTTCAACAGGCGAAAACGAGAGTGGACGCTGAAAAGAACTCAGCTAAAATAAGAAACTGAACCGAAAGCCTCCTTCTCTCTCCCTCTCTCTCTCTCGCTGCTGGGCACCAGAACGGCCTGATGACGTCACTCGCCGAACCATATACGCCTTCAGGCAGCTCAGCGTGGCCTTGTCTGAGAAGTGGAGGATGTTTCACAGCTTCTCTCGGGACTGTTGGATGAGTCAAGATTTGTTTAGTTTTGTTACCAACATATCTCACTTTTCACACGAGTGTGAGTTTCTCTAAAGCTTTAATCATAGTGTCACCTTTCAGTGCATCTTATGTGAGGTGAGAACGACACAAGGTGAATACAGATGGACAATTAGAGCTAATTAAGCCATGTGAGTGTAGAAGCCATTAGTTCATGGCCCACGTAGAACACTATGTAGGAAGCAAGATATTCCATTTAATTGTACTTCCTAAGGGAAATCCCAAGCATAACTTTTCAACTGGCTTGCTTGAATAGCTGCTCAGTTTGAAAGTGTTTGGTATGGTGATATCCAAAGATTTGGATATGTTCTTCTATGTTGTGAAGATTTGTGTTTTTGGAATTTTTTTTTTATTTCAATTTATGTAATCTTGTTTTTTTTTTTCTACTTTTTAGTAAACATGTCTTTAGATTCCCTAGGTGTCAGGCTGGGTGGTAAACTCTTGGTACTCTGCACATAGAACAAGAGAATAGCACTGTATCCTTCACTCAGAGCTGTGAAGCTGCTCAGGACAAAAACAAATTAAAGCACCACATTCAGATGTAGAGTATGGTGACCATAGTTTTAGACCTTTTACTTCATCTACACTGAAGTTGTGACTGCAGGTTTACTTGTATTTGAGATTCTGCCTGTAACAAATGATCAGAATGTGACAATGTAGTGGAACCTTGTGATATCAGAGCTGTTCTGCATAAAAATCTGTGGGGAAACTGTTTTCAAATACATAAGCTATGCAAGCGCTATTGGCATATGCAAAGTAATGCTGTACATTAGACTAGCCTATTCTCCTTGCTTTCACATGAAATCCACGCCCACGCAATCCTGTCACTATTGTCTGCAGCTGAAGCTTTTGTTGTTTTGCGGTCAGAACAGTTCATGGCAAAACTGAGAATTATTCACTGATGAAACTGTTAAAAACACAATAAAAACACAGTGGAAAGGTCACCAGAACAGAAGATGTAGCCATGCAGTCTTTATCATTTACTCTTCTTCCTACAGTTTATTTAGAAATCTAAATCATTGTTTTGCCAAACGAAACAGCCCAGTTTTTTCAGGTCTGTGGTTTTATTTAGCTGCTTGAAAATGTGAAGTCCGTTTTAGGAATTGTGCAGTTCTTGGTTTCACCGACGAGTTGACACATGACTTTTAGATCTCATTTTAAAGCCTTACTTTGTCTAAAATATAATAAAGGAAATCGGCACATTTGAATTATTCTCAGAGTAAAACAATACAGTTTACATTTTTTAGACCATATTTAGAAATCCTGCTGTTAGAAACATTTGGCATCACTGAGATAAGACATAACACATGCTATCACTGACATCTAGTGGACTTTTAATGTTAGGCCTTATTTTATTAAGTTTATAGTTCTGTGTTTCTGCATTTACACAAAAACAGTCCCACTGCCAAAACAAGAGAGACATAATGTGATAATGTACATTATTATTCAAAAGCCCAGTATCAAAAAATAAAATTGGGACAGTACATGAAATGCTAGTAGTAACAGAAATGAATGATTGCTAAATTCTGGTGTAACTGTACATAACATAAATACACCCACACACACACACATCTTCTAAGCCGCTTCTCCCTCAGGGTCACGGGGGCTGCTGGAGCCTATCCCAGCGGTCATCGGGCGGAAGGCAGGATACACCCTGGACAGGTCTAACATAAATACAATATTTGTTATTTTAACTTATTAACTTTTTTTGTAAATATGCACTCGTTACAAATCTGACACCTGCTACACATTTTAAAAAGTTGGAAAAGAAGCATGTTTACCACTCTGTTACATCAACTTTCCTTTAGACAATACTTAATAATCATTTGAAGACTGAAGAAACATACTGATCCAGTTTTGAAAGTGGAATATTTTGCCATTTCACACTCAATAACATGCTTTCAGTGGGAGGCCTTAATTATATGATTATGTACCCGTACTGTTGTAACACATGCAAAATGTGGAAATGTGTTAAAGTTTCATGGATGTTTCTGAAAAGGATGTTATCTACGAAGCAACACACAACCCTGTTTCCAAAGAATTTGGGACACTGTGCAAAATGTAAATAAAATCAGAATGCAGTAATATGCAAATTATTTAAACTCTATATTTAATTTTGAAAAAAAAGTACAAAGACAACATAGCAAATATTGAAACTCAGAAATTTTAATCCACTCTGTGGAAGACTGCGCATGCAAATAGTGCAACAATTCAAGAATAATGCTTCTCAACCTAAAAAATAGCAAAGAACTTGGGGATTTCATCATCTACATTGCATAATAGCATAAAAAAATTAGAGGATCCAGAGAAATCTTTGTATTCAAGGGACAAGGCCTAAAACTGATGTTGGCATACAGCGCTGCATTCAAAACAAGACACAATTCTGTTTTGTAATTCACTGAATGGGCTCAGGAACACTTCAGAAAACCAACGTCTGTAAACATAGTATGTTGCTGCACCCACAAATGTAAGTTAAAACTCTACCATACACAGAAGAAACCGTATTAACAGGATCCATAAATGCCACCACTTTCCCAGGGCCCAAGCATTTAAAATGGACTGAGGCGAATTGGAAAAGTGTCCTGTGGTCTGACAAATCAACATTTTAAATTCTTTTTGGAAATCTTGGATGTTGTATCCTTCGGGCTAAAAAGGAGGGGGAATATCTAGCTTGTCATCAACACATAGTTCAAAAGTCAGCATCTGTGATGGTGTAGGGGGTGCATTAGTGTACATGGCATGGAGTGACTTCACATCTTTGAAGGCACCATTAATACTGACTTATATATATAGGTTTTGGAGCTACATACAGTGGGTTGCAAAAGTATTCAGCCCCCTAGAACTTTTCAACCTTTTGCCACATTTCAGGCTTCAAACATAAAGATATGAAATTGTAATTTTTTGTGAAGAATCAACAACAAGTGGGACACAATTGTGAAGTGGAACGAAATTTATTGGATATTTTAAACTTTTTTTAGAAATAAAAAACTGAAAAGTGGGGCGTGCAATATTATTCGGCCCCTTTACTTTCAGTGCAGCAAACTCACTCCAGAAGTTCAGTGAGGATCTCTGAATGATCCAATGTTGACCTAAATGACTGATGATGATAAATAGAATCCACCTGTGTGTAATCAAGTCTCCGTATAAATGCACCTGCTCTGTGATAGTCTTAGAGTTCTGTTTAAAGCGCAGAGAGCATCATGAAGACCAAGGAACACACCAGGCAGGTCCGAGATACTGTTGTGGAGAGGTTTAAAGCCGGATTTGGATAGAAAAAGATTTCCCAAGCTTTAAACATCTCAAGGAGCACTGTGCAAGCGATCATATTGAAATGGAAGGAGCATCAGACCACTGCAAATCTACCAAGACCCGGCCGTCCCTCTAAACTTTCAGCTCAAACAAGGAGAAGACTGATCATAGATGCAGCCAAGAGGCCCATGATCACTCTGGATGAACTGCAGAGATCTACAGCTGAGGTGGGAGACTTTGTCCATAGGACAACGATCAGTGGTACACTGTACAAATCTGGGCATTATGGAAGAGTGGCAAGAAAAAGCCATTTCTCAAAGATATCCATAAAAAGTCTCATTTAATGTTTGCCACAAGCCACCTGGGAGACACACCAAACATGTGGAAGAAGGTGCTCTGGTCAGATGAAACCAAAATCGAACTTATGTTTGGCGTAAAAGCAATACAGCTCATCACCCTGAACACACCATCCCCACTGTCAAACATGGTGGTGGCAGCATCATGGTTTGGGCCTGCTTTTCTTCAGCAGGGACAGGGAAGATGGTTAATATTGATGGGAAGATGGATGGAGCCAAATACAGGACCATTCTGGAAGAAAACCTGTTGGAGTCTGCAAAAGACCTGAGACTGGGACGGAGATTTATCTTCCAACAAGACAATGATCCAAAACATAAAGCAACATCTACAATGGAATGGTTCACAAATAAACGTATCCAGGTGTTAGAATGGCCAAGTCAAAGTCCAGACCTGAATCCAATCGAGAATCTGTGGAAAGAGCTGAAAACTGCTGTTCACAAACGCTCTCCATCCAACTTCACTGAGCTCGAGCTGTTTTGCAAGGAAGAATGGGCAAAAATTTCAGTCTCTCGATGTGCAAGACTGACAGAGACGTACCCCAAGCCACTTGCAGCTGTAATCACAGCAAAAGGTGGCGCTACAAAGTATTAAAGCAAGGGGGCTGAATAATATTGCACGCCCCACTTTTCAGTTTTTTATTTCTAAAAAAAGTTTAAAATATCCAACAAATTTCGTTCCACTTCACGATTGTGTCCCACTTGTTGTTGACTCTTCACAAAAAATGTCAATTTCATATCTTTATGTTTGAAGCCTGAAATGTGGCAAAAGGTTGAAAAGTTCAAGGGGGCTGAATACTTTTGCAACCCACTGTATACCATCATTCAGCTGATGTCTTTTTCAGTGAAGGCATCTCATATTTCAGCAAGACATTGCCAAACCACATTCTGCACTATACATCAACATAACTCTGTAGTAAAAGTGTGTGGGTGCTTAGCTGTCAACCATTTAAAACAGCTGTCAACCATTTGAGCAGCTCAAATCATATATTAAGAAAGAATGGAAAAACATTTCATTTTCAAAACTACAGCAGTTGGTTCCCAAATGCTTAGAGTGTTGTTAAAAGAAGAGGCAATGCAGCACAGGGATAAACATGATCCTGGCCCAACTTTTTTGAAACTCTGCTAGCATAAAATTTGAGATGGGCATATATTTTTTTCCAAAAACATTTAAATTTCTCCTTTTCCAGAATAGATAAGGGTCTGACTACAGAGATTTATGCAGAGATTTACTACAGAGATTTTACTTCGCAGATTTACACCCGCAGCTTCAGACCAATGGAACACATGCACAATAGGACAGCGAGATTGGACATTATAGGAAAGTTGAGCATTACACAAATAGCCCCCTTATATCAAGGATAAGTCTATATGTCTACATAACCTATTAGCTTATCCAAGCCAAGAAAACAAGTTTCACCACATGCGCTGAGTGCCACTGGCTTAAACCTCTCTCTGAGGCTTTGAGGCTCTGCAGACTGATATTATTGTCAAAATGTGTAGATCACCTTCAGCATTAATAGTGCCTACATAGATGGGAAGGTTACCCATGCTATGACGGAGCCTGACCTTTGAACTTCACACTGGGAACACTTTAGATGGTCCTTTTCTTCTTTGTCCCATGGATGTGGATGCAGCAACAGGTGGTGTCTACTGGAACCATTTGTTAAAGTATTCTCAAGCTCATGTGATATTCTTTACAGAAAGTTTCTTTACAGAGTTTTTAATGCAAGGCCTTACCCTTTACACACAGATATTTCTCCCCATTCCTTGAATCTTTTGATAAATTGACGCACTGTTGACGGTGAAATACCTAAAATCCTTGTAATTTCTCATTGAGGAACTTTGTTTTTAAACTTGGATTTTTTCACTGACATCTCGACCAATTCTTACGCATAAAACACTGAGGTGATCTTTGTTGATTTTATTCCCCAGCATGATTTCATCACCTGTTTTTTAAACGTTCCTTAATACTCCTAGCGTAAAGTTGCTCCTGTCCTAAATGTTTTGGAATAATTTCAGAATGAGCATGTTTAGAAAAAAATAATGAAGTTGGTAAGGTAAAATATGAAATATCTTGCCTTTGTACTGTTTTCAGTTAAATACTGGTGATTTTAATTTACAAATCACTGATGAATGTTTTTCATTCCGCAGCCTGTCCTGGCTTGTAACTGAGGTTTATTTGAATGCCGTTGTTGTTTTTATTGTCCTAAAATGTGGATTAAAAAAATATACACTAGATATCATTTATGTATCGTGTAGTGATTTTAGTATATAGACAAGCAAGAAAAGTGTCCATTATGTCTTTGGAAGACTGCAGAGGAAAATGTGTAATAGACACAAATTAGTCATGTAGAAAAAAGTATATTGTGTTTTAAGGATGCATTACTATTAATGGTGTTTGTATTGTACAACCCCAATTCAAATGAAGTTGGGAAGTTGAGTAAAACATTAATAAAAACAGAATACGATGATTTGCAAATCCTTTTCAACCTATATTCAATTGAATACACTACAAAGACAAGATATTTAATGTTCAAATAGATAAACTTTATTGTTTTTTGCAAATATTCACTCATTGTGAGTGAATGTCTGCAACACGTTCCAAAGAAGTTGGGACAGGGGCAACAAAAGACTGGAAAAAAAGTTGAGGAATGCTCAAAAAACACCTGTTTGGAACATTCCACAAGTGAACAGGTTAATTGGAAACAGGTGAGGTCATGATTGGTTATGAAGGGAGCATCCCTAAAAGGCTCAGTTGTTCACCAGCAAGGATGGGGCGAACCAACATTGAATGCCCGTGACCTTCGATCCCTCAGGCAGCACTGCATTAAAAACCGACATCATTCTGTAACAGATATTACCACATGGGCTCAGGAACACTTCAGAAAACCACTGTCAGTGAACACAGTTTGTCGCTCCATCTACAAGCAAAAGTTAAAACTCTGCCATGCAAAGTAAAAGCCATATATCAACAACACCCAGAAACACCGCCAGCTTCTCTGGGCCTGAGATCGCCTGAGATGGACTGATTCAAAGTGGAAAAGTGTCCTGTGGTCTGACGAGTCCACATTTCAAATTGTTTTTGGAAATCATTGACGTTGTGTCCTCCGGGCCAAAGAGGAAAAGGACTGTCTGGATTGTTATCAGTGCAAAGTTCAAAAGCCAGCATCTCTGATGGTATGGGGGTGTGTTAGTGCCCACAGCATGGGTAACTTACACATCTGTGAAGGCACCATTAATGCTGAAATGTACATACAGGTTTTGGAGCAACATATGCTGCCATCCAAGCAACGTCTTTTTCAGGGACGTCCTGCTTATTTCAGTAAGACAATGCCAAGCCACATTCTGCACGTGTTACAACAGCGTGGCTTCGTAGTAAAAGAGTGCAGGTACTAGACTGGCCTGCCTGCAGTCCAGACCTGTCTCCCATTGAAAACGTGTGGTGCATTATGAAGCGCAAAATACAACAACGGAGACCCCGGACTGTTGAACAACTGAAGTTGTACATCAAGCAAGAATGGGAAAGAATTCCACCTACAAAGCTTCAACAATTAGTGTCCTCAGTTCCCAAACGCTTATTGAGTGTTGTTAAAAGGAAAGGTGATGTAACACAGTGGTAAACATGCCCCTGTCCCTACTTCTTTGGAATGTGTTGCAGGCATCAAATCATCGTATTCTGTTTTTATTTATGTTTTACACAATGTCCCAACTTCATTGGAATTAGGGTTGTATGTGAATAAGATCAACAATTGTACTTAAACAATTAAAAATATTTAGAAAGTAGCATTCAAATCTATTATTTGATAAAATGCCTATGGTACATTGAATATAATTACAATTACACTCAAAGTTAAATGTAAAAGTTATTTAAAACTGTATACAGATACACAGGTTCAAATAGTATGAACTGTCATTACTGTAAAATCTTTTAGAACTGGCCTCCTGAAGATTCACTCATGTAATGCATAATTCAGCCCAGCAGGTGGTGCTCTTAGTCCTCTGCATTATTTTTACATTTAAAATGCATCACAACCACATTTTTTTTCGCAACTTCTGAAGCACCTCTAGTGCTATTACCCTACACTTGTAAAGAGACAAACAGCTAATGACTGGAAAGGCTACTGCCACCATTACAGGGTGTCTGTGGGCCCTTCAAAAGTCTTAACTTGTCTGAAATAACATTTTATAAATGAGAGGCCTAGATAACTATTAAATCATTTTAAATTATAATTTATGTGGTCTTAAATTTTAGGAAAAAGACAGATTTCACTTGATTCCACATCACACAAATTGAATGATACAGTGTCAAGCATGCGACACTTGCATGTGTTTTCATATTTGGTATATCATCACTGCAAATGTATTCTTAAAGTGGCTTTTAAAAGTCTGAATTCAATTTATTCTAGGGATGCGTCCAGATAACCTTCATTAAGATTCAATAACTGTTCAAATGGAATCACATGGATGGTTACCATACAGAGTTCAGAGACTATAGAAAGGCTGCAATAAGGGTGTAATAGTTTTAGCACAATAGTTTTGCTTAAAAAAAAGAAAAATCAATGTTCAACACAGTTTTTCGATATTTAAAACTGTATCACCAAATCATCCCTTAGACTCTTCTGATGGTCTCTGAATTCTTGTCTTTTGTGTCAATCATGATTTTTAAAATTCCATTTAAAATTCATTTATATATCACTTTTAGCTGTCACAAAGCCCCAAATGAGGCAGCCATAGAGTGACAATGGAAGGGAAAAGGAGCAAGAGGAAGAAACCTTGAGAGGAACAATGACTCAAAAGGGGAACCCATTCTCCTCTGGTCGACACCAGATAACAAAACAGTAATGCAATAAGAGCAATTAAAAAAAATAAAGACTTGTCAACAATGAATATGAAATAAAGAAAAGAAAATGTCATTGGGCAGAAGTATTAAGATTAATCAATAAAAACTGATGCATACTGTTAGAAGCCTGTCAGAGTAATAAATGAGAAATAGATCTATAAACACTGTGACTTTTGTTAGAATCATATCACAATAAAAATGACAATTAAATCCATGAAACCCAATGACTGTTAGAACGTTATCATGACGAAGTGTTAGAATGAGTATGGAAAGACTCCGTATCGAGAGAGGCAGGTGAAACAGTATATAAATAGTTCTGGTTTTAGTGTGTGCAGGCACCAGTGTCGTCATCAGCGTGAGTGGGCATGCAGGTGAGGCTTTCTGCACAGTAGGAAGGTGAATGGACATGGAGGTGGCTTCATGGTGGATTTATTGGTGTGATGGACAGGTGAGCAAAGGCACTTGATCAAGGCAGATCTTGTGACAGACAAGATGGGCAATAGTTCAGCTCAGCAAAGAAACAAACACACAGAGTGTTTAGGATGAATAGGCCCAATAAATAGTGTTAACAGAGCGCAAGCAGAAAGTCCAGCAGACTGAGCTATTACAGGTTAATTAAGAGGGGAGAAAATTGTTACTTCTTCATGGATTCTGTGCACTCTTTAAAAAGATGTTTCTTCAAGTGTTCCTTAGTGAATAAAATTGTTCTATTTGCATGATTAAAGGGTTGTTTGCATCATGAAAGGGGTGATTGAAGATGTGCTGTAGATGCTTCTGTATAGAACCCTTTTGAAAAAGGTTTTATAAAGCACTGAAAAGGGTTCTTCCATTGTTACAAACTTGACAATCATAACAACAGAAGAACCGTTTTGGATGCTATATGGAACCTTTTTCAAAAATGTTCTATAGAACCATCTACAGCACATTCTCCATCAGACTGAAGAACCCTTCTTTATGCAAAGAACCCTTTAATCATGCAAAAGGTTTTTGAGAATTCATAGTTCCTTATAAAACTAGTGCTTTATAGAAACTTTAAAAAAGAAGAACCATCTTTGAAGAACCATGTTTCTTTTAAAAAACAAACATCTCTTTTAAGAGTGTAAGAAAGGCAAAGATTATATATAGTACGTATAGTGTATACAGTTCTACTATTGAAAGAAGACAATGAACATGTTTTTGGGACTATTCAGAGCCGTTTTGTTAAATTCAGAAGGTGTACAAGAGGCCTGAGAAAGGTTATTGATCTGAGACATGAGATGGTGTTTGTGACAAAGTCTTCAATTATAACTAGTCGTTTCCTAACCTGCAATGTATCAATTAACTAATGAACAACAAATTATCCGAACAATTGATAAATATTTACGTAGTTGCACACAGGTGCACATTCACACACATGTACATTAACACTAGGGTTAATGTGTTATAGAAGCACACACACACACACACACACACACACACACACACACACACACTGCCTACTGCACACCGTGCCTCCACCTCACTCTGCCTGGCTGCCAGTCTTGAAGCTGATGCCAGCCACTGATAGCTGGCAGACTGTCAGTAATTTGTGTTAATTGTGGGAAGTTTCCATGGCTGGCGTGCAGTCAGCTGGCATGGCTGTGTGTGTGTGTGTGTGCATGTGACCCAACAGCTCACTGAGCAGTTCCCGGCTGCACAGCACGCTCAGCACGCTCAGCGCGCTCAGTCTGTCTGCAGAGCTGACCCAAGATCAGCCTTCTCTTTCCTGACCCACAGTGTTAAAAGAGGTAAAAAAGTAAAAGATAACCTAAGATAAGAGAATATTGCTGAGAGATAAAACTCCCAGTACAGTCACACACAGGGACACACTGGTGGGGTATGTAAATTCTCTTGAAATTGCAGAAACAGTGATTTCAAAATGAGCCATTTTCATAGCTTATTTTCCATATAATGACGATAAGGACTAGTGAGTGAATAGTATGTTTTGAAACTTTAACAATGCTCACATATATATTAAAGTCCTTTTTATACGCTTTTTTGATATAGACCCTTAAAATAGGACTTTTGATGAATCAGTCGATTCTTGCTAAATTGAGATTGATATGTTTAACAAAGCAGTCTAATAATCTAACAATTCTAAAAGCAATTCAGGAATGGTTCAGCTTTGGATAACATTCCTGAACTGTAAATGCAGTGTATGCACAATATCAACAATATTCTAAAGAAAGTTAATTAAAACATTCAAAGGTCCCCCTGTTCTGTTCCTTCCACTAAAATGTCTAAATGCATCGTCCAAAAAGCAGTTTTCTTTTGATGCCCTGTACACAAATACTGTTAATCAAGATAAACCTTATTTCACCTCAGTTAAACCTCACTTATTTCCATATCTCCAACACCACAACGAATCACCCTTTTACCGTTGGATGTTAATCATTTTTAACTTGCCACAATTGACTAATTAAGCTAATTAAACTAATTAAGACTAATAATGAAGAGATGAGAATGGCATGGTGGTTCAAATTAGGCACAGAGCAGAACAGTCATCACCCCCCGAACTGAAAAGAGCACAAATAGCGCCTGAACAAAAGAATTTATTTAGGGGAAGGATTTTCATTTAGCAGTTTAGAAAAAGTGGATCAGAAAAGAAATAATTACTCACATGGAGGAGGAGGCTCCAAATACTCTTCCAGAACAATAGGGGAGAATATGTGGGGAAAATGAATTATACAGAAATTAAACAGTGTTTTAATTATTAGAATTATATTTTTGGTGCATGTAATTGCTAATTACATCAACAGTGTTACCATAAAATTGTTATCTTGGAAAAAGATTTGCTTGCGCTTCTTAACCAGACAGTATTTTTTCTTTTTTCCCTTCTTTTTTAATGAATTAATTAGGCGATCACTGTAATTACTGTTTATATTGTTGTTAATGAGCCCAAAGGCAAGTGAGCAGCACTCATCCAAATTACACTCACTAGGCACAGAGCCAAAGAAAGGTCCAAACCGGGTGGTGGGGGGAGGATGGGGCTGACTACTGCAACTGTATGCCATACCAGCCAAGCAAGTTCAGGAAACTGCCAACTCATTCATAAATGTAGACACTTAATTCAGAAACACATGAGAGTGAGTGTATTTTCATGAAATGAGACTTTTCTTATCCAGTTATCTCATTTTTTAATGCATGGTAACGGTAACCACAAATGGCCCTCTGCGTGATGCCATATGGGAACCAATACTGGTTCCCCAAAGAAGTATGATTCACAATATGATTTATGAATGTTAAGAAAATTTTAAAGGCTTAAATAAGCTTCAAATAATGTAAAAGTTCTATAACAATTTAAAGATTCCTCCTGGAAAATTTACATTAAAAAGTTCTTCAAACTTCCTTTAGGAAAAATGGTTCTCTGAAAAACCATCCAGTGAAAGGATCTTTAAGGAACCAAATGTGGTTCTTGTCGCATTGTGCAAAGAAACATTTAAGAATGTAAGGGTAATGTGAATTATCTTATATTATATTATATTATATTATATTATATTATATTATATTATATTATATTATATTATATTATATTATATGGATCACTACCTTATCGTGGTGGAGGGATTTGTGTGCTTGAATGATCCTAGGAGCTATGTTGTCTGGAGCAAAAGCTCCTGGTAGGGTCTCCCATGGCAAACTGGTCCTAGGTGACAGGTCAGACAAAGTGTGATCCATAATAACCCCTATGAAAAGACGAAAACAGGATTTGTGTACCCTGCCCGGAACAGGGTTACCGGGGCCCCACCCTGGAGCCAGGCCTGGGGCAGGGGCTCGCTAGCGAGCGTCTGGTGGCGGGGCATTTACTCATGGTGCCCAGCCGGGCCCAGCCCGAAGGAGTTACATGAGTCCCCCCTCCCATCGACCCACCACCAATGGGAGGGGCAGTAGTAGGGGTTCGGTGCTTTGTGGATCGGGCAGTGTCTGAAGGCGTGGGCCTTGGCGTTCTGATCCTCGGTTGCTGAAACTGCCTTTTGGAACTTGGAACATTACTTCACTGGTGGTGCGCAAGGTTGAGAGATTTCTGGAGTTGCCCATGGTGAGAGGCGGCGGGCAGGTGTGGGCTTTCTCATAGCCCCTCGACTCTGTGCCTGTATGTTGGGGTTTTCTCCGGTGGACGAGAGGGTAGCTTCCCTACGCCTTTGGGTTGGGGAACAGGTCCTGACTGCTGTCTGTGCTTATGCACCGAACAGCAGTTCAGAGTACCCAGCTTTCTTAGAGTCCTTGGGAAGGGTGCTTGAAAGTGCTCCTCCTGGAGACTCTATTGTCCTATTGGGGAACTTTAACATTCACGTTGGCAATGACAGTGAGACCTGGAGGGGTGTGATTGGGAGGAATGGCCTCTCTGATCTGAACCAGAGTGGTGTTCAGTTTTCGGACTTCTGTGCAAACCACAGTTTCTCCATCATGAACACCATGTTTGAACACAAGGATGTCCATAAGTGCACATGGCAACAGGACACCCTAGGCGGCAGTTCAATGATCGACTTTGTATTAGTGTCATCGGAATTGCGGCCATGTGTTTTGGACACTCGGGTAAAGAGAGGAACTGAGTTGTGAACTGATCACCACCTGGTGGTGAGTTGGATCAGGTGCTGGGGGAAGATGCCGGTCAGACCAGGCAAGCCCAAACGTATAGTGAGGGTTTGCTGGGAATGTCTGGCAGAAGAACCTGTCAGATTGATCTTCAACTCACACCTCCGTCAGAACTTTGACCAGATATTGGGGGAGGTGGGGGACATGAATGGGGACTCAGAATGGGCCATGTTCCGCTCCTCCATTGTTGAAGCGGCTGACTGTAGCTGTGGCCGTAAGGTATTTGGTGCCTGTCGGGGCGGTAATCCTCGAACCCGGTGTTGGACACCCCAGGTGAGAGATGCCGTCAAGCTGAAGAAGCTGTCCTATCAGGTATGGTTGGCCTGTGGGACACCAGAGGCAGCTGGCAGGTATCAAAAGGCCAAGCAATCTGCGGCTTCAGTTGTCGCCAAGGCAAAAACCTGTGTGTGAGAAGAGTTTGGTGAGGCCTTGGAAAGTGACTTTAAGTCAGCTCCGAAAAGATTCTGGCATAACCGTCAGGTGACTCAGAAGGGGAAAGCAGTGTGCCACTAGCCACTGGATTGGCAGACTGGGGTGGTGGTGCCACTTTTTAAAAAAGGGGACCGGAGGGTGTGTTCCAACTACAGGGGAATCACACTCCTCAGCCTCCCTGGTAAGGTCTATGCAGGGGTACTGGAGAAGAGAGTCCGGCTTATAGTCGAACCTCGGATCCAGGAGGAACAGTGTGGGTTCCGCCCTGGTCGTGGAACCAACTCTTCCAACTATTCACCCTCTCCAGGATTCTGGAGGGTTCATGGGAGTTTGCCCAACCAGTCCTCATGTGCTTTGTGGATCTGGAGAAGGCTTTCGACTGTGTTCCCCGGGGTATTCTGTGGGAGGTGCTTTGGGAGTATGGGGTACATGGCTCTTTGCTACGTGCCATTCTGGCCCTGTACAAACAAAGCTGAAGTTTGGTTTGCATAGACGGCAGTAAGTCAGATTCATTCCCAGTGAGAGTTGGAGTCCGTCAGGGCTGCCCTTTGTCACCGATTCTATTCATAATTTTTTATGGATACAATTTCTAGGCACAGTCAGGGGATGGAGGGTGTCCGGTTTGGTGACCTCAGGGTCACATCGCTGCTGTTTGCAGATGATGTGGTCCTATTGGGGACATCAGGCCATGAACTTCAGCTTTCGCTGGATCGGTTTGCAGTCGAGTGTGAATTCGAATCAGTACCTCTAAATCCGAGACCATAGTTCTCAGGTGGAAAAAAGCAGAGAGCCCTCTCTGGATAGGCTCTTGCCTCAAGTGGAGGAGTTCAAGTATCTCGGGGTCTTGTTTACGAGTGATGGTACAAGGGAGCGGGAGATTGACAGGTGGATTGGTGTTGGGTCAGCAGTGATGCAGGCTCTTTACTGATCTGTTGTGGTAAAGAAAGAGCTGAGCCATAAGGCAAGGCTCTCGATTTACCGGTCGATCTACATTCCCACCCTCACCTATGGTCATGAGCTTTGGGTATGACCAAAAAAATAAGATCGCAAATACAAGTGGCCGAAATGAGTTTCCTCCGCAGGGTGTCTGGACTCTCCCTTAGAGATAGGGTGAGAAGTTTGGTCATCCGGGAGGGACTCGGAGTAGAGCCGCTGCTTCTTCACGTCGAGAGGAGCCAGCTGAGGTGGTTCGAGCATCTGGTTAAGATGCCTCCTGGATGCTTCCCTCGGGAGTTGTCACAGGCAAGTCCACCTGGGAGGAGAGCTCGGGGAAGACCCAGGACACGCTGGCATGACTATATCACCCAGCTGGCCTGGGAGCGCCTCGGAATCCCCCTTGGAGAGCTAACGGAAGTGACTGAGGAAAGAGAGGTCTGGGCCTCATTGCGACCCGAACCCCGGAGAAGCGGAAGATGATGGATGGATGGAATGGATGGATATAATGTGATATAATATAATATAATATAATATAATATAATATAATATATCAAGCAAGCAAGCAAGCAAAATTTATTTATATAGCGCTTTTTACAACAGGTGTTGTCACAAAGCAGCTTTACAGAACAATCAGTATTACAGAGAGAAGAGAAAAGAAGAAAGAAAATCCGGGTCCGAGCCCCCATGAGCAAGCCAGCGGCGACGGTGGCAAGGAAAAACTCCCTAAAAGAGGAAGAAACCTTGAGAGGAACCAAGACTCAGAAGGGGAACCCATCCTCTTATGGTCGACACCGGATAGCAAACATTATTAGTATGAAGTATTATAGTAAAGTGGGAAAAGAAAGATCTGAGGGTGAGGACTGCACAGCGCTGTACAGCAAGAAGCTCAGTGGTGGTCAAACCGGTCCAGAAGGCTGGTGAGCAGCGGCACCAATCAAGGCAGTAGAGGCAACAGCATCAGACGCACAGGATGGGCAGCTGATCAGCTCGGCAGAGAAAGGAAAGAAAAAACAGAGTTAGTACTGTAAAGAGTGGCTGACCACAGATTACAGTAAAACAGAGCAGTAGAGACTCCAGCAGGTCTAGACCTGACAGGGAAGACTAGTCACCAAATGCTTGACTGTACAAATAAGTTTTTAGCCTAGACTTAAAGATTGGGGCTGTGTCTGATTCCCGAACATTAGCAGGAAGATTATTCCAGAGCTGGGGGGCTTTGTATGAGAAAGCTCTCCCCCCTGATGTAGCTTTATTAATTCTAGGTACCAGTAGTAAGCCAGCACCTTGTGATCTAAGTAGGCGTGATGGTTCATAGTGGGAGAGGAGCTCACTCAGGTACTGAGGGGCGATCCCGTTTAGAGCTTTATAAGTCAGTAATAGAATTTTATAATCAATGCAAAATTTAACTGGTAACCAGTGCAGGGCTGATAAAACTGCACTAATATGGTCAAACTTCCTAGTTCTTGTGAGGACTCTGGCTGCAGCGTTCTGGACTAGCTGAAGCTTGTTAAGGCTTTTGCTGGGACATCCAGACAGCAGGGCATTACAATAATCTAGCCTTGAAGTGATAAATGCATGAACTAGCTTTTCTGCATCCTGTAGAGATAATGAATTTCTTAATTTAGCAATATTGCGGAGATGCAGGAAAGCTGTTCTAGTAATATTAGTTATATGTGTGTCGAAGGAGAGATCAGCGTCTATCATGACACCAAGATTTTTAACAGATAGGCTTGATGAAACTGAGAGATTGTTAAGTTTTAGTGTTGAGTTAGACAGTCTGTTTCTGGCTAATTTTGAACCAAGAAGCAGGACCTCTGTTTTATCTGAGTTAAGTAACAGAAAATGACATCCATTTTTTTGACATCCAATCTTTTATGTCTTTTATACAGTCCTCAATCTTGCCAAGTTTAATTTTATCATCCGGTTTACTTGATACATATAACTGGGTGTCATCTGCATAACAGTGGAAATTTATGCCGTGTTTACTGATAATGGTGCCTAGTGGTAGCATATATATTGTAAATAATATAGGTCCTAAAACAGAGCCTTGTGGAACACCATAAATTACTTTTGCACGAACAGATGATTCACCCTTTACAATAACAAACTGATATCGATCGGTGAGGTAGGACCTGAACCAGGAAAGAGCTGTGGTGCTATGGGTGACACGGTGGCGCGGTGGGTAACGATGTCGCAAAGAGGGCCTGGGTTCGAGTCCCTGGCCAGACGACCATGGTCCTCTTTGTGTGGAGTTTGCATGTTCTCCCCGTGTCTGCATGGGTTTCCTCCGGATTTTCCGGTTTCATTGCACAGTCCAAAGACATGCAGTCAGGCCATTTGGTCATGCTAAATTGTCCCCTAGGTGTGAGTGAATGTATCTGTCTGTCTGCCCTGTGATGGACTGGTGACCTGTCAAGGGTGTACCCTGCATTTTGCCCAATGACAGCTGGGATAGGCTCCACCACCCCCATTACCCAGAAGCAGAGGCGGCTTAGAAGGTATGAATTTACTATAGTATTAGATGTGTGATTGTAGTTGATTTACTACAAGATTTATGCTTTAAACTCAAAATTAGCTCTTATTTGCCATTCCAAACAGTTCATATGGTTTCTCTTAAAATCACAGAACATGTTGTATAGGGTCAAGGTTGCCGGCATTTAGTGTTTTAGAGATTGAGGCCTACATAAATGTATTCTCAGTTACAAATGAAATATATAATCCAATGAAAGATTAACATCTGATGACCCCTTATAGCTCCTGAACTCTAAGGTTTATAAAGCAGGCTCACATGGATACAGAAAATTACCTGAATTTCAGAAGGTCAACAGTGTTGCGATATGCACTGTTGCAGTCTTTGCGTGTTCAGACAAGGCAAGTTTTTTTATTTTACGACAACATGTTTCCACACCAACAGGAAAAAACATCAAAGTATATGATCAGTGCATTTTAGACCAAAGAGAATGTTCACCAACTATTCTTAAAACTTACTTAATTTTCACAAAGATTCTGACATTCACCAATGTTTTCGAAACATTGTACTCACGGTCCAGTCAACTCCCAACCTTGAAAGATATTGGTGAATTAGGACCAGTGAATTTAGTTATGCTATTAAGTAGAACAGCTAAACAAAGAGCATGGAGTGGTGGGCACATACAAGATACTTCAGGTTATCTCTTCTGATAGTGACAAGTAAAATGTCACATTTGATTTGAGTTACGAGTGTGGCCTGGGTCAGGCCATACAGCAGATACACACCCCCCCCCAAACACACACACACCCACACACCCACACAGCACAAAAGCTGTCAGCTCTTTAATTAACAGTCATTTCCAAAGCCTTCTCTCTGGATGCCAGATTGAGCCAATCAGACTGGTAGAGGGGAGAACCACTAGAACAGGGACAAAAAAATAAGAGGCCAGGAGAAAAAGTGGGAGAGAGAGAAAAGGGTGGTAGAAGAAAAAAAAATACAGGAAAAGAAGAAGAAGCAGCAAACGATAATGTAGATGTGCCATTTGTGCCCTCAAATGAAAAATTGAATTTAATTATTTTTGTATGAAATATTAATAAGAGCCTCATGTTCCCTTGCAGACATTTATCTAAATAGAGGGGCTAATTAATGTGTCTGGTGCCCTTATTATTCTTGGAGGGAGTCTACCACAGTAGGGATGGGCAAGAAGGTCAGACTGATAGAAATCATGCAGGGCTAGTGGACACGGGGCAGTAGGTAGTAGGGAGTGTGCGGTGGGGAGTGTGTGGTGGGAGCCTATGGAGGATGGTCAGCCTGTAGTGGGCATTAGTGTGCAGTACTGGGCAATAGTAGGTGGTGGGCAGTAGGTTGTGGGCATGGCTGCTCTCAGATCTTGTTGAAAAGGAATAGTGAGCAAGCAAGATTTTAGCACTCTCAGTTGTTCTTTAAATTCCACACAGACTAAATGTTAGCATGTCGTCAAAGAGCTTTTAAAAGTCACCCCTTCATCCTGTGTAAGTCTCCTAACAGTAGTGGATTAAAGCTATGGCCAGCATTGCAGCATTTTAAGAAGCTGCTATGAAGATGATAATACACACATACTTATTTCCTTTTTACAAGGAAATTTATAAGTTCATAAAGCATTAGGAAACAGCGGTCAAATTTTGAAAGAGGACAGAACTGCAGATTTCATACTGAAAGGAATGTTCAGTATTCCAAACAGACCAAAATTATGACAAACGTTTTCAGACCATGAAAAGTGAGTGAAAGAGAGGAAAATGGCTAGAAGTTAATCTATCTTGTAAGCCTATCTTTTCAGTTTAAGATGGTGCTTTATTGTGTTAGCAAAAACAATTATTTATGATGGAACTGCAACTGCAACAAACTACATATAACAACAATGTGCTATTAGTAAATTTTTGTAGTTAGTACAAAGAGGGGGGGGGGTAACACATTACATTGCATCATCTACATTGTATGCATTATTTAAAAAATCTAAGGATGTTTTTTGAAACGTCATTGCCTACTCAACTGTTCACTGTGATCAGCTTTTAAAGACAGGCCTAGTCTCAAACTTGAAATTGGTCACTGAACAACACAAGCGGCCAAAGCCCTTGTTATAGTCATGTCCAGATCCTGTTTCCACTGGTTTGTCCACCTACAGTTCATTTGTATATCATCAGAGATTTATCTACTGTTCATACAGTCTTTGATGTGTGAACTTAAATAAAATGCAAAAGGGTTGCAACATTTTATTGTATCACAATCATTTTTATCACATTTTGCTGTTAACAATATTAACACAGTATTAATTAATGCCCAAAACTCGAATCTAAATATAATACACAGGCCTTTCATTAGTTTGCAAATACCCCATAATCCCTAATGTACTTCTTAGTAATTACATAATTTCCTAGTTTACTTCTTGCCATTTTTCATTCCAAAGTTTCAACCACAGAAAGTTTCAGTCGCAGAAACACAAAAGAATAATTATTCTATTTGTGTGATTTCAGCCGTGATAAATTATAAATGCGATTTGACTGAAAAATTTTCAGCTTTGTAAAAGTCATTGTTTTAGGCTGAACTGTGCTACTGTGATTGCATAAACTTCTAATAATGAGGCCTTCAATTAGCGCAGGCCAATCAATGTGGTAATTGCAGTGAGGGACTGATGCAGTGTGAGGAATTGCTGCTTTCTGCCGCCCCGTATCGATTTACTTAAAGCAATTAAACGCCCTCCTACCGCAATGGAGCCTCAGTCCCCTGCCATCTGCTCCAAGCACACTGCAGTGAGGCACACAAAACGGGCAACCAGAAATAAGGAAATGAATGCTGGAAAACAAAACAACCAAGAACATCTGTAGAGCGCTTACATGGGCAAAAGCTCACACACGCACAGACACATGCACGCACGTGCGCACACACGTATAAGCACACATGCATATGCTCACTCACACACAGTAAATAAATAAACATATAACAGCCTCCTCTATACACGCACTAACACCCTGATATAGACATACAAGGCCAATATGAAAGTCTAGCACTAGATTTCTTTTGCAAATAAAACTTTGAAAAAAAAAGCAGTTATTTTAACATAATGTAATGTACTTAATGTACATTAACATAAGACATTTTTCTATTATATTGGTCTGCTTGTCATAAAACCTTCACTTATTTTAGGCAACTGGCTTTTAGAGTTACAATGGCTTGATACGACATCAGCAATTTTCACTCTTAAAAGTATATTCCATGCAAAGCATCAGTGAAAGCAGTATATAAATTAGTCATATATTGGCATAAAACACATACACATGGTATACCTTCTTCATTTCTGTGGGTATCGCAAAAGATGATAATGAAAGTTGCATTCAGTGACCTGCAGTGAAAATCACTTGGCTTATCATCGCCTCTGGCCATACCGTGCTACAGTATGCTGCTGTGTGTACAATAGATGCTGTCTGATATTGATTTTGAGAGCTTTTTTTCTCCTCTCCAAGATGTCTTTTCCATTCGCCCGCAGCTAATCTTAATGTCTCAGTATAGGACATGTGGCCCACTTACAACACAGGCACTCGAAAGCAGCACAATGGCATTACGCTACACAGCACAATCTCTAAACTACCATTTTCTGCTTTTCACTGGGAAAAGCTAAACAGAGGTCTAATTGTAATGACCTTCGTTGCTAAGGCTACACAGTAATTGGAAAACAACCCTGGAGTGTGTCCATCTTCAGAAGTGCTTCAGAGAAAGAACGGGAGGTAGAGAGAGGGAGAGAGAGATGGAACACAAAGTACAGTGAGTGAAAGAGGCTTAAAACTACACCTGAACTGAAATACTGGAAGAAAAATGGGAGGTTAAGAGAGCAGCAGAGAGAGGTTTATCAGTGAAAGGCAAAGTAACGGTGGACTTGAACCCAGAGTCACTGCTCTGTTTTCAAAGTGCTTCTTTTTGTCTTAGAAATGTAAATACTTTTTTTCCCTTTTCGTGTTATAAATACATAATTAAAAGCCCATTCTAACGCTGGATTCATTGATGGCCTGTACTATACAGTCAGGTAAGAAAAAGGCAGGCTTACTGCACCTCATTGTTGCAGAAAATAGTAAATAATTGAAAGGTTCTGGTTGAGTTCATTGACTATTGTCAAAACTCTGACTGACAGGCCTCTCAGCCAGTCACAATTGCCTCTAAATGCTTCTTGTTCTGTCAAGCAAAAGAAACAGAACTATTCCTTCTTTGTATCAATTTCTTGTTTGCCATGTGCACTACCAGCAGAATTGATTAAGACTATACAATCCACCAATTTTCCTTTGTGATGGCAAACAACCTTGTACATGTCTCTGCACTTTGAGTTGGGTGGACTATCACTCACAAGTTTTCAACTATATCATTGATTATTTTAAATACATGCCATTTACATTTGGTTTTGTGAAGACTCTCAGGTACCCTTGCAGGATTTTGAAGCCCCCTTAAGTCAAACCATATCTTCTTCAAGATAGCTCTTTCACTGACAAGAAATATTGAGCAGTTTCCAAAAAAAAAATAACCCACTTATTATTCACTCCCTTTATGTATTGAAGAATAAATACTGACACATAGGTATGTCAATATATCAGTCAGAATACATATTAAAGCACCTCTCTATACAGTATCCTCACCTCTTTGGCATGATTATGCATTTATGTCAGACAGACAAACTTTGTGGAACCCAATATGGTGCTCTAAGGGTATATGGCTATTGAGAGGTCTTCTGGATGGTAATGGCATGTGCACTGTCCAAGATGTGTATGTATATGTATATAATTGTATATAATTATATGTATATAATTGTTTGCTCTCTCAGGTTCCTGAGAAAACATCTACTTCTGCAGTGTGCTGAATCATACCTTTGATTGGGATACCTGGGATACCAATACCTTTCTCTCATCAAGAAATCTGACTCATCAGTTAAAAAAGAGAAAAAAACACGAAACAATACCAATTAAAATGTATCGGTAATCTATGCAGTTGGAACTACTGCACATGTTTTGGGACTTCCCTGATGTATTTATGCTCTGATCTATGGTAGTCTTGAAATTAGGGGACTCACCCTCCTTGTTTCTCTTAAATGATGACTCTCTATTGCAGCCCTCCCTTCCACAGTGCATCTCCTTGCCACACTCATAGCTGCAAGAAACTATTCTAGGAGAATCCTGCTCTTCTAATACTTTGTCTGTTGCAGTAAACGAGAGATCATGCACCAGGGATCAGGGAGTTATAGGCATATAGTGTAATATAGTGTAGTATAATGTAATTGTTTCTCTTTTTATGGAATGCATTTACAATGCATTCAATACAATACAATTTAGAATGCATTTACAATATGTTCATTATTACTGTGATGGTTTTTATTGTGACAGCTATTATTCGTAGTATACTCGTGATTAAATTAATTGCATCTTTTCTCTTTCATGGTATTGGTATGTATACTCTTACAGCACTATCATCCAAGTTCTGTGATTGCTTGTCTCAGTGTGAGTCTCACTGCAATAAATAAAAAAGTTGTTCATAAAAAAGAGAAACAGAACTTCTCAGAACAAATCTGCAGCGGGAATATACTGCTAATACTGTCAAAACTATTAGCAGGTAGACTTGCTGGTACTAAAGTAAGCTAAAATATGTCTGTTACTATATCTGCTAAAAAAAATTTTAATATGAATTCTAACCATAAATAATGTTACAGAAATATGATAGCAAACTAATTAGCTTTTCTTAGCATAGCTGCTGACAGTTAGCTTGATATATCAGTCAGATTAAACTGGACTGTATTTGTATTGTTTTACTAAAGATCTTGCGTAAAGGATGACAAGTCCTCTTTAGCACCATCTACTTCCTTAGCATCTATTGCTCTGACTAGCTCCAGCATTAGTTCATCTGAATAGCTCTTTTTTAAACTGAGCAGGAAGAAGCATGGCTAATCCTTTGTCTTACTCTCTGCTGGCGTCACATTGGTGTCAGAACCAGGATGGCCGACCTACTCTGAACTCAAAGGCAGAGGATGATTGTGACAGTGCGAATGACGCTGCAAGGCTCCGTGAAGAAGAAGGCCCGGTGAGGCTCTATGAGATTGGGGGCATGGACTGGTATAAGGATTCTCGACTGTGAGGTCAACATCATCATGGTCTTTCACCAGGCTTTGCTTTTGTCACCATCAAGTTTGGGGTAGCACCATTCTCCACCAGGCCACTGCTGGCTACAACTCCACTTCTGACACCAACATGGCTTTAGAAGAGAATAAAACACAGGTATAGCCAGGTTTCTACTGCAAGAAATACTATGAACTGAACACACCAGAAGAAAAGGCACATCCACAACAACAAAACACTGGGGGAGGACACCACATGCTTCATCCTGACAATGACCAACCCCCAACACAAAATCCACACCTCCTGAAACAGCACAACAAAAGTAACACATTATACACATTACACATAATTTTAAACAACAGACAGCATAAAACAATACAATAAGTCCCTTTGTAGGAGGACACACAAATACCATGATTCTTTGCATGCAGCCATCTGCAAACCCACGCCTCCAGAGTCTCTAGGAGTCAGCGCTTTGAAAAAGTGCTTTGAAAACTTCAGTCTGTTCTCAGCACTGTTCCTACAGAATGCTCAGGGTGAGATGCTGTATGGGACAGTTTATATTAACCTTGAATTTGCAGCATTATTTAATCTTCTTCTTTCGGCTGCTCCCTTTAGGGGTCGCCATAGCAGATCATCTGCCTCCATCTTGCCCTATCCACTGCCTCCTCTACTATCACACCAACTGCAGCATTATTTAATAAGTTGCTTATTATAAGACTTAGTATTCAGTGGCTACTATAAATTTCATGGTAACTATTATAAAATTAATAGGATTATGTAAAGTGTGAACAAACATATAGACCCATAGAGGTTAAGAGGTTAAACTGATTTATTCAGTTGTGTGCATTTAAAAGGGCACTCCAGTGATTTTGAGTCTTTATCCCCTGCATCCACAACATATGGCAAATACCACAGATAATTAATAATTTGGTGCATTCCCCTGTTCTTAGTAAAAGAACAAAAACCCTTTAACTCAAAACACACCTTAAAGCCTAATAGAAACCAGTACTTCAGCTTTGCTACAGATGTGGTCAACATAGATAAGGTTGAAAAATGCCGGAGTATTTCTTTGAAAACAGCAGATTTACATCCCACTTTATCACTGGCTTTAGACTTTTAGACACATCTAAGGCACAGTGTATTGTTTTCAGCCCAGAATCATGTTAAAGTAGTGTCTGATGATTTTGAGAGAGTCTGAGAATCAGTGTATCAGAAAACTAGTAATAGAGGAGTAGCAATGTTTTGCACTGGACCCCCATCATTATTAAGACTCTTCATTCCTGCAGCTAAAATGAAGTTTGGAACACTCTCCCACCTTTTTCATTATTGCACTTAAACATATGAATCTATTGTACTTCTTCTAAATTCAGCTGAAGATGGTGGTCTGCCATCCCCTGCTTTAAGATTGGTACAAAACGCCTTAACAGGCCTACAGAAAGAAGCTTTCACAGGCACAGACTTTGCTTTAAAGTCTTGAATAAAGCAAGTTTATTAATCTGCAGGGAAAAAAGTGAGGGGTGGAAAAAGAAAGTGGAACGAAAGCACTTTTGCCTTTCTTTTTATTTCGCGAAAAGCGTGAGCGAGAGGGAAAATCAATTACCAGGCCCACCTGAATATTATTCCTTACTCTATCCCTCCTCTCTCTCCCCCCCTAAAAAAAAGAGAAAAACTAAATTACTCAGCAAACTTATCGCTTGCCGTGGCAAGACTGGTATTAAAGAAAACAATCAAGGCGTCAGGATTAATCTCTGACAGCCGCCTTATCTTTAACTTGCACCTTTGTTATTTTCTGATGAGCTGCTCCTTTCTGCGCTGCCACATTGTGCCATACCTCACTGCCTCCTTTCTCCGGCTCCCCGGGCCGCCGCGCAGGACCTTTTCAGTTTATTAAAAAACCTTTATTTGTGAAGAACAAAGAAGAGACGAAGGCAAACAATAAGGTCAGGCAATCTCCTTTCTGCCAGCACTCTCTCCTCTCACCTGATATTTGGAGCATTATCAGTGTATGTGTGTGTGTGTGTGTGTGTCTGTGTGTGTGTGTGTGTGTGTGTGTGTGTCTGTGTGTGTGTGTGTGTGTGTGTGTGTGCGTGCGTGTGTGTGTGCGTGTGTGGGTGGGTGTTTGTATGTGTGTGTGGTCCAGAGGTAGAACCACTGACAGAATCGCTGTCCTGTAGGTGATTGACACATATCAACCTTCAGCGGAAGACCTTTCTATTGCTCCTCATATCAAAAGGCCACGGCTGTCTCTCCTCACCACAATGACGGCTTGTCAGACTAAATGTGAGAACCCCCCAATATACACACATATGCGCACACACTCCCCACACATACACATAAATGTGTAAATATGTAGACATGTAGATTAAACAGGCATGGCAGGAGCTGCATTTGACCCCATGGCAGTTTTGACTTTATAGTCTATAGACTCCACAGTTGTCAGTGAAAGCTGTTTGAATCAGTGAGAGAGGTTAAATTCAACATGAGAAGGACAAGTCAGAAGTGTTACGCCTGCTCTAATGGACCTCCGCAGTGCTTTGCAGTCAGAATTGTGGAATTGCTGTCATACTTACAGAGATAAAAATAAAAAAGTCATGATTTGGCGTTAATGGTTATTTGTAAATTTGGAGTCTATGGCGAAATATAATGGGAAAGGGGACAAAGGGAGGTCACCAGAAAACCATTTCTTGCACATTAATGCACACTTATTTTTTAGTAATTAGTAGTTGGGTCAGTTGCAAGGGCTTGATGGGCTGCATAGGAAGACCAGCCAGGAGCAAGTTGCAATAGTCAAGATTTGAGATGACAAGGGACTGAACTAGCCCCTGGGTGGCCTCCATAGAGAGAAAGGGTCTAATCCTCTGGATATTGTACAAGAGAAATCTGCATGACTGAGTCAGGTTTGCAATATGATCAGAGAATGATAACTGGTCATCCAGAGTTATACCAAGGTTTCTTGTATCTTCAAATGCAATGAGCAAGGAGTTCTCAAATGAGATGACACGATCATGATGAAGACTGTGCTTCCAAGGATGAATAGCAACTCAGTCTTGGTAGGATAGAGCTTCAGGTAGTGAGGGGCCATCCATGAAGAGATGTCAGCCAGAGATGCCAAGATGTAGCAGGAAAGCTGAGTGTCAGTAGGTGGGAAGAAAAGGATTAGGGTGCATAGCAGTGGTAAGAGAAGCCATGAGACAGCATTACATCAACAAGAGAACAAGTGTAAAAAGAAAAGAGAAGAGAATCTAGCACCAAGCCTTGTGGGACACCGGTGGAGAGCCTGCATGGAGCAGATGTTAACACATTATTACCTGATAAGATCATCCCTACAGATAGTCCTCAAACCACTTCCCTACAGATCCAGTAATTCCAAGGTTGGTGTGGACAGACAAGAGGATCTTGTGGCTGACTGTGTTGAAGGCTGCAGAGAGGTTAAGAAAGGTCAGAACCGATGACATTGACCTGAGGCTGGATCTAAATAAGAAAGAGAAACAATTTTTTATGAAGTGGATGTTTAAGAATTTTTGAGATGAAAGAAAAGAGTAATATCAATTGAAAGCTGCTGACATTGAAGCTGTCCGGTGTGGGCTTCTTCAGGATGGGTACCACCCTGGGAGTCTGGAATGTCTAGAATGTCTAGAACATCCTCTTCCTTTCACATTTTTCTAGAATGTTCTCTTTCACTCACACTGGTTTATTTGGTTTATCAGTTATTTTTTTCTAAACATTCTAATAACTGCCAATATTACAATGTTAGAAAAGCCTTGACTGTAATAAATAAGAGCACTGTAATAAATAGATCATACCATCTCTCTCTCTCTACCTCTCTCTCTCTCTCTCTACTTCCCTCTCTTACTGTCTCTCTCCCTCTCCTCCTCTTCTGCCTCCCCTCTCAGCAAATCGAGTCCTGCATCTGCAGTGACAAGTGCTCCTGTTCACCTCTTCTCTTCTCTTCTTTCTTATCTCTTCTCTCCCAGAGAGCTCTTTCTCCCTCTTCACCCCTCTAATCTGCTGCTCTTTCTCTTTCTCTTTTTCTCTCAGACTCTCCTCCTCTGCTTCCCTCCTCCTCTTTCTCCTGTGCTCCTGCATTCATCAGGTCAGCCTTGTCTACGCATGCGATGGCTCTTTTATCTGCCCCCAAGAGAGAAAAGAAGGAAGGAGGGAAAGAAGGAAGGAGTAAAAACTGATAAACAAAACAAATGGTGAGAATAAACTGAATGAGTGCTATGTTGGTGTGTATGCGCTCCTTTTCGCCCTGCATTGCAGGGTAATTAGATTTTCCCTCATATTAAAACACAGCAAAATCTCTATCATTGAATTAGCGCTTCTACTGTTCATTTGAACCCAGTTTGCAACGGTGTAATACTGAACTCAAGTGAACACTACAGGAGCTAATTCCACGCTGCTGATGAGCAGCGCTGCCTGGGCTCCTGAGCGCTAAGCGCTGTGGCGGCTGTGTATTGTTTGATGTCGTTACTGAAGTAAATAGACGGCGCAAACACTTGACACAGTTGTTAAACACGGAACGCCTAAATGTCTTCTAACTCGACATCAAACGCTATGCTAATGCTGGGGTGAGCACAGTGGCAGCGGACTCGAGCGGTGAGTGAGAAGGCTGTTGAATCGCACGCAAGCAAACACACACACACACACACACACACACACACACACACACATACAGGGACAGTGTGTGGAGTTCTGAAAAGCGTTGAGCAACAGCAATAAAAGAACATAATGGTTAACAAACTAATCCACCTAGGAGTGCATTCACTTTGTGGGCTAAAGAGTTTCAGATCACTTGATGGAAAGTGGCCCTTGGAAAATGAATTCATGCAATCAGCCCCACACATAAACACATGTCTATTATGCAAACAGCTGAAGACAATGCTGCAGCTGGACGACAGGAAGCTCTCTCTACAACTCTCCCATCTCTGAATAGGGCTCCACTGCGGACAAAATAATGTCTTGGGCCGAGTTTAATACTGATTACTGAGGTAATTTACAGCTTTGCCTTCATTCTTAAATATAAAGATTACTCCATGGTTCTTGACTGGTGGAAAACCCTTGATTGGTATACAAAATTATATGGAGATTCTTTAAGCTTTAAAAAGGTTCTGTACAATCTCATTTGCAAAAAAAAAACATTATTCTTCAAGAGAATATGTAATGAAAGATGTTTTAAGTAACCAAAAGTTGTTCTTCTATAGTATCGTCCAAAAGAAGCCATCCTTTTTAGGAACTTTATTTATTTATTTTATTAGCAGGGCATGGAAGCCATGAAAGTCGACTGCTTAGGAGTTTGTAACCCTCCAGTGGATTTAAAAAAAGTTCAATAAGAAAAATGTTTTGTTTTCTTCTCCAAATTTACTTAAATTAAAATATTTTCAGTGTGAGATTTTAGTTTAGAATTTAATTAACCACAAAGCCGTTTTATGATCTTCCCCTACATCTTTAACAAAGGGTGTTTTACTCTATTCATATATGTAAATTGTTTTTTGAAACATTACGAGGACACACTGTGTTCTTTATTCATGTGTAAAACTGTGGAAAAAAATCTAAAAATTCCATTAACAGCCACTGAACATACTTGAGGCTGTGGACTTTGAGGCCTTTGCCATATAGACAGGAAGCAGGTTCAGGTTCAGTTTGCTTCATTGATGCTCAATACCTCTTGGCTCTGATAGAAACACATCGGATGGGAAAAACATTGTTTCCAAAGACAGACAAGTTAATGGATTGCTTAGTATTACCCTTTAAAATAATTTGTCAATTGAAAATTCTAAGGTAGCTGGCCTTCTCATTTTTTAAATTCAGCTATTTTTTTTACTTCTTAGGCCAACAATATCATTTAAGTTGAGCTTACTCAAAAAATGAAGTAGATATGCTGCTTCATTATAAACTAAAACTGTTTAAAATTCTACCTCCTATCATTCTCCTAATTTCCACCTGCAGACTGAGATGGTTCCTTGCACCACTCCAGATGTTTATAGGCTACAATTTAATACAGTCATTTGCACAGGTAGCTGTTCTTCCTCCGCACAGAAGCAAAGACTCTCTGAGCATGAGGAGCTTTCTGAGCCAAGGTCACACTGCCTTGTGTAAATTTACAGTTTTATTCTTGGACACAGAAATGTATATGCTTTCATAGCTCTAGAGTGGCTCATGTGTCCAACTACTTTATCATCAGAAGATCCTGAGGTTGAATCCTGGTAACACCACAGTCCTCTATATTCAGGAGTCTGATGCAAAAGTAAGTGCACCTAGTTGACTTTGGATTTTGAGTAAATTGAACTATTAATATTAAATTAAGAGAAGAATAATGTGTGTTTTACATGTGTTAACTTATTATCTGAAGTTTGTATGTTGAAATGTTTTAAGTTAACCAGGTTTACTTACTTTTGCAATAGACCCATGACCATGGATGGCCTCCTACCTCCAGCCTAGGGCCATGAGGAGAGTCTTGTCTGCCGATGGGAATTAACACTTAGCAAATTAAAGTGGAGAAGAAAACTAAGTAAAAAACAAAGAAAGAAATGAAGCATGTTCAGCTTATAATGAGGCAGAACATTTACTACTTTTTGAGTAAACTCAACTTTAGGCCTGCAGGAGATACAGAACTAAAAAAATGTGAGTTAGGAACTTTCACTAAATTAAGGTGGGTTAAAAAAGATGTACTATCAGTTACCTAGAAACTTTAAGTTAACTTGACTTCAAATGTTTCACAGTGCACAGGTTCATGCTGAAGGGAATGACATCAGGTAAACATTGTTTTGTATCCTGCTCTCCATGAGATACAGTGACCTGTACATCTGTCTGTAGTTTTGTTGCAGATATTATTTTGGCCTTAAGTTGTTTTGCTCTTAGTCAACCTTAGTTTTGGTTTAAAAATGTGGTTCCCAACCCCAGTCCTTGAGTACCCCTGCACCAACACACCTGATCCAGCTCATCAGCTAATTAACAAGCCCTCTGTTGAAGTGGGTGTGTTAGAGCAGGAAAAGCACTAGGCAGGACAGTGGTACTCCAGTAGCAGGGTTGAGAACCTGTGGTCTTGAGCACAATAGACCTTAACATGAGTGGCAGCCATGGTACAAATCATGTAAATGTATCCTCAAGGGTACCACTGTGGTCCTAAAGTTAAATCATGTACTTTAAATGTTATAAAGGTACACTACATTTACTTTCCCAAAGGAGAGGTGCATAATTGTGCCTTTCTATAGCATTCTAAAATAAGAAAATAAAATATAAGGCCTGGAGTCAGACATGCTGTATGGATTCAGTGTAATCTAAAAAATATATAATTGCAATGGAATATGGTGCAGTTATGTTTCCTGAAACTGAAAATACTGAAAACGTGACATAAATGGCACCACCCCAGTGACAGTGAGTGTGCAGGTAGATTCTTAGGCAATGTGTCAGTAAGTTCCTGAGGTGAGTTGGAAATGCTGAACAAAAATAATGAAAATGAACAAAAAGTGAAATATTTGCTATATAACTCATTAGTACCAGCTGCATCCTTCTATTTTTACCCCTTTACCCTTGGACAGACAATGGAGCTACATACAAAAGCACATGCTCTTCCTCAGCCTTTGTCAATCAGATGGCAAGGCTATCTTGTAACATATGACTAAGAGCATAAAGGTGTGCTCAGATATTGAGGAATCACTGAATGTCAGTGCAGAAATATGTGAGAAACCATCTGATTCTACTGAAACACTGGTACGGGAAGATTGTTTGATTAAGTAGATTAAATGTGGCTCCCCCACTTCCCCCATCCAAACCTCCAAACACTGTGCTTAATGCTCTCCACAGGACACTCTCATGAGCCCCCTGCTAACTGTCTCCTGTCTTCTGTTTGAGGGGTAATGAAGCTCCCAGCATGCATCTGTCCAATGTCTCTGTATTATTTTTAAGCTGCCGTTTGTATGTATGTGTGTATAATGACCAAATGGCATACACACACACACACACACACACACACACAAACACACACACACACACACATAAAGTGATAGACCCTTAGAAAAGCACAGGGTGAAGGAAGGATAATTGTGAATATAGCCTCTTAATTAGCATGTATGCGGCCTCTTGGACACCTGTCCCAGCCTGACACAGCGGGACCTCACACCTGAGACCTATGAGCCACACAAGGGGGTAATTCAGCCATCAGGAGGGCTAAAGAGGCCGCTTACTACACAACATCATCCACAGAATCAGGCCAATGCACCTGGAACAAACACACATAGCTTAAAGAGCCATAAAGCTTTTGCTGGAGTGATGCCATAGATGAACCGCCTTTAATTCATTAAAGAGCCTTTCAATGGATATCTGTAAATAGATAAATGCCTTAGATAAACTAGAGATTTTTCAAATATGCACATGAACATGAGCAGGTAGAATTAGACACCTCCACATATACAGTACTGTGCAAAGAATCAGAAATCATTCTTCATGTGTATAATTTCCAAGGTATTTGTTTTTCAGCATCAGGGGAAAAAGAAGGAAATTACTTACTGCATACTTAATGCAGAGATATTTTTCCATACCTCTAAAGTTCAGTCTTAGAAGTTGGTTGAATTTGAGGCTTCTTACGATCACATTTAGTGATGTTGTGGTCAAGGCTGTGCTGGCTCACTGTTCTGAGCACATCAGCAACATCTTTGTTCGATTTTCAAAGTTCCTTCTTTTTTGTTTATTTTGTTTTCAGCTTCTCGACAGCTACACATTCTTACCGAGTCATAGTGTTGAGTTGTCTTTGCACAGTGAAAGGATGGACATAAACACCTGTATTTTCAGATCTGAATCAAGAGTGGAGCTTGATTTTCTCCTCTCTCTCAGAGATGAAAGCTTTAAGCACTGTTTATCTGATGGGGACAGTTTTGGGGGTCTACCAGGTTGTTAGGAGTCCCATTCTCTCTAAATCATTAAAATTTTTTATGTCTAATCTCAGAGAGAGCATCTGAAAAATGAATAAGGTGAACTTAATGTCAGATTTGACTGCTAAATAAATAAATGAAAGGTGGTCTCTGACTTCGACACAGTACTGTACAAATTAAATGCTTTTGCAGAACTGTACATGCAGACCCAGAACCATTTAGGATTTTTATATTTAAGAGTGCACCTAGACAAAGAGTAAAAGATGCTGCGAGGCTATGCTAACAAATCTATCCTCAGTGTTTCATTTTACTGCTCTTATGCTTCACTGAAGAAGGTACAGCTGGGTTTTCAGCCTTAGGCATGCTGTAAAATGCAATAATTGAGCTTCCTCTTTTTTATTTTTAAAATAAATAAATTTGATTTATAAAATTTCTTTTTTTGTATCTTGCGCGTCTCAAACCAGAATAAGGTCAAACAGGATAAGTGGAATTGTGGGTGCTATATAGCCCTGGATGTACATTTGTGTTACAACGAAAAAAGTGATTAAATTAATTTTCAAATGCAAATATGAGCATCATTTGTAAATTGAACATATAATCTAAAATAATATACAATTATAAAGCATTTTATATCAACTAAAATTTGCCTTTTCAGTTTGTTTATTTATAGCAATAATATTGTTGCTGTGATGTATCTTAATGTAGAAGTGACATACATGATTGATGGAATCAAGAAAATTCAATGCATGACATCAACAGTGTATGTGGTCTTAAAGTTGGCAGAAAGCACTTGTAATGTGAGCCTGAGGTTCATAGTATGTTTTATTGATTAAATGTAGCTTTGCACTTTTGTATTTGGACTGTGAAAATGAGCATCGATCTTGACTTTGCATGGCCACCTTGAGAATACAATGACTGAACTGCAGTTCTGGAGAGCAAACATAGTGAATCTGGTAACTGGTCCTCTGATTATGGTTAATAAATTGTTATCAGCTTTGAGAGACTGCAGTTCTCTTCAATGGACTGATCATAATCTGCAGTGCAGAGTTCATAGGCTCTGAGAGCAGCACAGCAGTACAGTCAGTGTATGTCTTTCAAAACAATATGCTGATGGAGGCTGTTCATTCGCTTGAGGGTAAGACAGCAGACAGTGAGAGCAGTGTATGTGTGGGTGCTGACTGTGGCTGAAATGTGCCTTTATAATCTATAAGACAGTACATTATCAAAGCAGCATATATCTTCCAAACAATGTGCTGACTGAGGCTGCACAGGCTGCTTTCTTTGTTTTTGGTCAGTATTCTTTCTATTCTGTCAAACTACCCATCTCTCTCTCTCTCTCTCTCTCTCTCTCGCTCTCTCTCTCTATCTCTCTCTCTGCAGCTGCACACTTCAAGTCTCCCACTGTATTATGGTGTTAATAAAGGGCCAGGAGGCTCAAAGGGAGTGGCGTATGGCGCACAAAGACCAGGCCGCCACTGCTGCAGTCTTCAGCCCTCATTAACTTTTGTCTCATTGCAACAGTCATGTCCTCTTATTATCCATCTGTCTCTCTCCTCTCTTCATCTCTCTCTCTCTCTCTCTCTCTCTCTCTCTCTGTTCCCTCTTCTGTCTTTCTTCATCTCTCTATCTCTCTGTCCCTCTCTCTACCCCGCTCTCTCTGTCTCTCTCTTTCCCTACTTGTTTCTCTCTCCTCTCTCTTTCTCTTGCTCCTTCTGTTCTTCTACCTTCATGTCTCTTTCTCTCTCTCTCCCCCACTCTCTCTCAGTCTTTATCTTTTTCTTTATCTCTCTCCCTCCTTCTGTCTCCTCTCATCTTTGTCTCTTTCTCTGATTCTCCCTCTCGCTATCTCTCCTCATCCTTCTTTCTCTTCCTCCTTGTCTATTTTCTATCTCTTTCTTTATCTCTCTCTCTGGGTCTCTCTCCCTTCTTCTATTTTTCTCTCCTTCTGTCCACCTTATTCTCTCTCTATCTCACCTTCCTTCTCTCTCCTCTATCTCTCTTTTAATATTGAATTCATCAACTGAAATCAGGACAGTTCAGCCCCTGTCCAATGCCCCAGATGAATAGAATTGATTTTAAGTTGGACTAAAAGAATTTTTAAAATGAATTGTAAATGCACGTTCACATGATGATATGTACAGTATGAATGTACTGTGAATTCTGAAGAATTTTCTTGTTTGTGGTTCTTAGTGCCAATGTAGAACACAGACTACAGTGGGGGTCCCTGTGTGCATGAAAACAACACTCATGTCTTTGGGTATGTGGATGAATAAATGTTTGACTTGGTGCATATATGTATGCTTGTGTTTACATTTTGTTTCACTCCCTGTTCGACCAATATCCCTAGTGAAATATAAAACTTTAGGGTTTGTTAGTTGCTAAAATTGTTGGTTGTTGTGTTTATTCAAAAACTGAATGGGCCAATTTTGTTTGAGTTAATGATGCTAAAAATAGTTATAGTAGTACAGATTGAGTAATGGGCAAGTCTGTGGAATGTTTTAAGGACTATAATGTTCCCACTTTATGGGATAACAAGTGAAAAACTAGGGTTACTTCTGAGAACATGATGATCATGACTTCATAAAGAATCTTTTATGCAAGCTACACAGCTAGTTATAAATGAACACACGGATGCCCTCCTACACCTATGTTGACTAATCTAGATCTTTTCCAATAACCATGGACTGATCACACATCCCTTACACACACACACCCCTTTTACACTTGCACTATTTACCTTCTTTAACTATGTGAATGCTGCTATACGACCTATAACTTTGTCTACAGTTTACAGATGGCAATGTTTGCATTCATCATTTTATCAGCTCGACTTACTATATAGGTGCACTTTGTAGTTCTACAATTACAGACTGTAGTCCATCTGGTTCTCTGCATACTTTCTTAACCCCCATTTACTCTGTTCTTCAGTGGTCAGGACCCCCATGGACCCTCACAGAGCAGGTACTATTTTGGTGGTAGATCATCACACTGCACTGCAGTATCACTGATGTGGTGGTGTGTTATAGTGTTTTGCACTGGTCTGAGTGGATCAGACACAGCAGTGCTGCTGGAGGTTTTAAACACCTTAGTGAGAATAGTCCATCAACCAAAAATCAACATCCAATCAACAGTGTCCTGTGGGCAGTATCCTGTGTCCACCAATGAAGCACTAGAGGATGATTAGCTCAAACTGTACAACAAGAGATGTGCTATCGTCTCTGGCTTTACATCTACAGGGTGGACCAACGACACAGGTGCGTCTAATAGAGTGAGCAGTGAGTGGACACCGTGTTTGAAATTCCAGCAGCACTGCTGTGTCTGAACCACTCATACCAGCACAACACACACTAACACACCACCAACACGTCAGTGTTACTGCACTGCTGAGAATGATTCACCACCCAAATAGTACCTGCTCTATTAAAAAATGGGCTAAAAATGGGATAAAATGGGCAAGCAGCATAGAAACAAGTGGTCATAATGTTATGCCTGATCGGTGTATATGAGTATATGTGTGATGCCCATTTTTATATATTTTTTGTTGTCCTGTTTAGTATGTATTGCTCTAAATATCGCTGTTGTCAGAACAAAACCTCATATCTCCGTTTTTTATCGTTTTTTTTTTTTTTTTCTTTTTCAGTTTTCAGTCGCCCTTTACATTGTGAGTGAATTTTATGAAGAAAGGACCAAAAGAAACTGCTCCACATGGCTTGGGAAAAAGTTTGGTTCCACTGACTTGCATTGAAAGTAAAGTATGTTTTTTCCTGATCCTATAAAGTTACCATTTTGGAGATTTTTTGTTCAGTGATATATTGTCTGGTGTGTTTATTGTATATTGCACCATTGTATTCTGCATTTGTTTCACACTGTTCTGTATATACAGTCTTTGTAGTCCTGTGTAATGTGCTGCTGCTCTGGTGTGTTAACTTATGGAGGCAAAGAACAACATTTTATTCTAATGTATACAAGTTTATTGAGGGATGACAAAGACCATTTGACTTGATATGACTCCATGAACTACACTCAATAAAACAGAACTCTTTGTGTGTGTGTGTGTGTGTGTGTGTGTGTGTGTGTGTGTGTGTGTGTGTGTGTGTGTGTGTGTGTGTGTGTGTGTGTGTGTGTGTGTGTGTGTGTATGTGTGTGCGCGCATAGGCACTGTATTTGGCTTGTTTACGTCTCTCAGTCACTGCTAATGAGTGATCAGCTTTCTCAGCATGAGAGTGGTGCAGTGGTAATTCAGTGGCGTGCCGTGTTCCCAAACGCAGGAGAGCAGCTTCATTAATGAGGAGAGACCTGTATAATCAAACAATTACTGCAGCATCCAGACCAGCACACAGTACTCAGCAGTGCAGACTCATATACCCAACACAGAGACCACTTTCTCTCTCCTCTCCTACTCTCCTTTCTCTCTCATCTTCCTCAGTCCTTTTCCTCTTCTCAATCCTTCACCTTTTTCTTCCTCTTCCTCTCTCCTTTTTCTCTCTTCTCTTCTCATTTTCCTATCCTTTCTTCTTCTTCTCATATTTCTGTCTCCTCTTTCATTTTTCTCACTCCACTTCCTCTTCTCCTATTCTCTTGTTTACTATCTTCCTATAATCCTCCTATTTTGTACTCTTTTTTTCTTCTGTTGCTCTCTCCTCTTCTCTTTACTTTTCTTCTACTTTTCTTCTTCCTCTACTCCTCTTCCTTTTTCTCCCTTCTTCTTCTAATCCTCTTTCTTCTTCACTTTTTCCTCTCTCCTATAACTCATTCCTCTTTCATCTTCTCCTCCTCTCTCCTCTTCCTCATTCCTTAAAGGTTCTTCAAGGGTTCTTTAGTAAATACAATGGTTAAATTAGAACCACTTGAATACTTAAATGGTTATTTTAGGCGTGTCATTATAAATATGCTTCATAAGGTGATGATGACCTTTAAATAACCCTTTAAAAAAAGTTTTCTATAGCACTAAGCATGGCTGCAATATCATTACAAGTCATGCGATTCTCTTTGTAGTACCACATAGAAGGACTGATTCATGACTCTAAACATTCTCTGCACAGAGACACAAAATAAAACAATATAGACTTTTTCGTCCAAAAAAGAAACAGTAACAAGAAATATAATAGCCTACAAGGTCACACTGTAGAATTAGAGATGTTAATAAAGAGTTATAGGGATTTTGTAAGATAGTTTATAATGATATAATGGTCCAGTCAAAATGTAACCCTATTTTTTGCCATTGCAAACAGGCCTTCAGCAAGCACAGTCATCTCCTTTTTAACTGCCCTATAACTGTTGCTGAAATATAAACAAAAGCTGAATAATGAGGGCTGCTGAAAAAAGACATTTTACTGCACAGCCTACATACTGATTCCATATTAGGAGTGAACCCTCCCACCCCCAATATCTATTGAATAATACATCGAATTGGAGAGATTTGATGTTTCTGTAATCATAATGGATTACATTTCATAAAGCATACAAGCAATCTCATTATTTTCAGAATACAGATGAACCCTGGTTGTTGCCACAACACATATTACCTCATCCAGAATAGGGATCCAGTTATATGAAGAAATTTTCAGAGTTCATGAATAATACATGACTCTCAGCTGTCTAAGCATATTAGGAATGGCCCTGAATGGCTGATGAGATTTACATGGTGCAAATAAAGCACCGGGTTACTGAAGGGGCCACATTAGACTTAATCTAACTAGAGTGCATGTGAAAATAAATTAATAAATATCTGCACATTGAAATAAATAAATAATCTCGATTGTGGGTTGATAGGTCTATGCTTGAGTGGGCGTGAGGATGTCATGCAGACACCGGAGAAGATTGTGTTTTCCTTCTAGAGCGTGCTGTTTCATATATTTTGGCATCTTGTACTGATGATTATTAATAGCTGGGTGTATACTGTACTCATCATAGGTTTTAATAGTAATGTTTCAGATAGGTTGTTCAGACTAGAACACAAGGTGTCAATATAGTGCATAGACTATATGGAATCATACTTGAAGGACCCATGGTTTTCTTTCTTTTTTAACCGGAGGTCCTCTTATGAAATTTGTGTGAATTTATGTACCAAAACTAGCATAATTCATATATAACTCAGTTATAATGAATTTTCACATGGCCATTTTCCAACCACTCTTGGGCTGTTTTTGTTACTGTCTTTAAGATTCTGTAAAACATACATAAATGACCTCTTCTAATTGGCTGGCATTATTTGTGCCTCATCCAAGGAACAATCCAGGCTGAAATATTCCTTATAACTTCAGTGTGAGTGGGCAGTGCTGAACTACCCAAATATATTGTTTTTGTGATGTCACAAAAACAATCAATTTAAAATGGGTAGCTTAGGTTCTGCATATGAGCTGTACAGACTGGGAAGTGACCAGTGAGGTTCACACTTTAACAATGTTTACACATCATCAAACTTTCAGAAAATGATTTAACGGATGGAAAATGAGTTTTAATGATATGAGCCCTATACAATTTGTGTCACACAGTATTTGTGAATGCCAGGGAGAGAAATGGCCGTCTGGTTATTTTAAAATAGATGCTGCTGTGAGACCAGAATCCCTCTGTGTGTCTCTCAGTGTGGAGAGGCTTTCAGATGAATCAGCATAAATTAGCACTGATGGCACCTTCCTAATAAAGTACAGCTGCACAGCTGATCCATACAAGCAGGGAGAAGGAGGAGGAGGAGGCTGCAGCAAATCCACAAGGAGACCTGGTTAGGCTCCCCTGGTAATTAGCAAAATGCAAGCAGTACTTTGGTCAATTATCCAGATGTCTCTCACTCTCTCTCTCTCTCTCTCTCTCTCTCTCTCTCTCTCTCTCTCTCCCTCTCTCTCGCTCTCTCTGTATCTCTAGATGTGCTAAAGGGATCTCTGGTGTAGCAACTGTGACACCTTTACATACAGTCTGGTTTATTTGCTTTAAAACATTCTGCTTTAGCTTTGCCTTCAACAATTGATGTCAATAGCTTTGCCTTCATACACACACACACACACACACACACACACATGGAGGCTCTGCCCTCCTGTCACACGGTAAGAAAGGGCTGTGCTTTGTTCAGACAGGCCGGAAAGAGCAGTGTGTGTTTGTGTCTGGCCCTGGCGCCCTTCACCGATAACCGAAAGAACACACTGATATCCTCTCAACACCTCAAACCCTCCACTGACCTACCACTGCCTCGACTCTGTCCTTACAGACATGTGATCCCCACAAAAGTGTCTGCAAGCAGAGCGTGTGGTGGCTGTTTAAAATAAACTCTTAAATTTTACAAGTAATTGCTGTTGAAAACAAATCTTATATTTCCAAAACGTCACTTTATAAGAGACAAAAAATGCCGTTTTCTCAATGTGCGTTAATGTAATGTTTCTTTTTTGAGTAATTTTGGACCATTTTTATTGGACTGACTTTAAAAACCTGAAACAAAACTGATAATAATGTCAAAGAAACAATATTCAATATTTTTCCCAAGAACATACAAGCCTTGTAAATATTTTAAAACAACATGGATGTCATTGTTTTGTGAAGTATATACTTGTAATGCATGGTACACCACAGAATTTACTTGTGTGGAGCATTGACCATGATACCAAAATACATTGTCTATGATGTGTTTCTCTACATCTTCACTTTCCCATTTTTCAGACGTAGGAACACAGTAACTGAGGCAAGTAATACTAGAAGACCAACAGATTTTTAGTGAATATGTATAAATGCTCATTCATAATTCACACAATTATAACCTGGGGACATCAGTAGCTTTTATGAGGTGTAGTCAGGCGTATACGCCGCATACTGATTATTTTATTGATCTCTTTCTGTATACTGACTTTTAATGATGAGTTTATGCATATATCTGCTTTTTAACTCTAAGACTGTATTCCTAATCACCTGTCAAGTAGAAAAAAATACCTGCAAGTTTTGGAACCTGCAGGACAATTGATCACCTAGTCAGGTTCATGTAATCATTAAAGAAGAAATTTTTATTGGTTCTTTTCTGTACAGATTGCGTATTGCACAGCAATATGTTTTTAGTTGTGTATGTTCTGTAACCATTGCAAACTATTCTAAATATATGCCATTTTTTGAAAGAATGACATCTGACGCTTCTAGAATAATGTATAATGAAAACACTTTAATTAAGTACTAATCATAATATAGTAATGATTGTTTTTTTGTATAAGGTGACAAAAAAGAACTCTTAAAAAGTGGTACATGATGAGTTTTGGAATGAAACCCTTCATATGTTCATCAGAACTTTGTAAGTTTTGTAAGACATTTTGATGGAATTCGCTCAGAATTGATTGGGTTTTTGTTTTCATGTTCGTAAATGACATTTGATCAGAATCACTGATTCTCTTAATGGCTCAGGCTGTGAAAGAGGTTGTCTCTGGCCCCAGAGCTTGCCATTTGCTTTAGCTACAGTATGAGCCCATTAAGCAGCACAGTGAGAGATTGGAGGAGTGAGTCTCATTTCTCATTATAGCTGCCACCAGCTCCAGGGACCTTTCATTTTCTCTTTTCTTGCAAGCTAAAGATGAGGGAGGGAGAGAGAGAAAGCGGCTGGGCCCTGGAGACTGCCACAGTCCTCCTGCTTCAAGATATGCCCCCCAACCCCCCCACCCCCAATAACAGCAGCCTGCCATAGAAACTGTCGCCATGCCACAATGCCAAGCCACCCGCTGCCGTTTTGTGCGAGAGAGAACAGAACAGCTGGCACCTCTGCAACCTCTTTACCTGCACAAATAAAGAGAGGATTACACCTCAAGCCACCCAGCCGTCTGTCTGTTTACCCTGTTAGTAGCAAAAGGATCACAGGGAAAACACTGTTACCCACCAATTCATTTGGAATACAGCAGTTCTTTGTTGAAGAACAAACATTTTTTTTTTTTGCAATGAGTCAATTTTGGGTAGAATTTATGATAGAATTTATGATAGAACTTTTATGTTTGGATTATGAGATTGATCACCCTTTGGTTGTCAAGTTTGGGTACTGCCGCAGTGTTTTTGTCATGCAATGAATCTTTTTAGACAGAACAAAAACATAATTTCTCAAACCAGAAGCATGAAACAGTGTTGGCTGCCTTTAGCTGTGATCCATAATTCAGAAATCATGACTCACATAAATTATGTGGAGGGACAGACAAACGAGCTGCTCTACTTGTAACTCCTTCAATCTCATCTGACTGTGGTGATGATGTAATGTTGACTTTGTAAAATAAATCTAAAGAAGGTGAAAACATTGCCAAAATTAGCTTAGATTATAAATAAGTAATACAGCTTTATTGTACAGTTATGGATATTTCAGATTAGAGTCAGATTACATACTATACTAATAGTATTCATATGAGCAGCACTGCTTAACTGGTGTTAACTGTTTAAATGCATGTAATACTTATACTTGTGTTATTAGTGCATTTGTTCACTATTATTCCTCCTGGTGATGTATGATGGTATGAGGGTTTTGGTTTGTTCATACATATATGTGAGCCAGATTGAATAATTGTAATACTTATATCCTTCTTTACATTGTAAAAATTAAAACAGGGCAGATGATTTTATCAGAAGTGTTTTTGAGCATTGATTTGGTGTAAAATATCACTGTTGTTCATCAAGTTTATTTTGCTTTGCATTGTTTTATTAAAAGTATTTTTTTGAATTGAATAAAAGCGATTCAATTGCTTATCACCTCATGTAGTATGGCTTTTAGGTTGAACTGACAAATTGACATATTATTATTATTTCTAAGTCATTTGTACAATTTGTCTTTATATTTTAATTATTTGCTCGTTGGTTCCCTCCCTGGTGTTTCTTCACTGTCTAAACACTCTCTCTAACACTGCTGAAAAGCTTAGTCTACAGAAGGTTCCAGCCATGACAGCCCCTGGCAACCACAGGCAGGGATGTTGTTGTTATCGCCGCTGGTCATATCATGGGAATCCCAAACACACAAACAGCCATAGTCTAATAGGCTGACCATCTGGTCATTAATCCCGGAGTCAATGAAAAAAAAACTTGTTTAAAGTGACCCTTCAACTGGAACAAATTAACATGGGAATTAGATGGCAAATTAATCAGCCTGATCTGCCTATGGAACAGTGACGGGACATGATTTTACAAATCAATGCATTCATCAGCGATCTGCAGCTACAGGACTTGCACAGTGTGGTCATCTGGAAAATGGATCAATATATTTTAATTTCATTGCATGTGCATTACATACATTATAGAATCCTCACACATGCCAAAAAAAACAAAGGTGCCATAAAACGTTCTTTGAGTGATGCTATAAAAGTAGTTCTTGCCCAAAGGCCATGTTTGATGAAAAGATTTGTGCAAGAACATTTTAAAGGTTCTCATTTTTTCTTTCTAAAACCTTTACATAATATGGAAGTTGCTGTCACATCAACATGCGCCTGTATTTTTTTCTGTGTGTGTCATTTGGAAATTGCAGCTGTCTTTGTGAATATTTTTTCACCAATGGACAAAAATAAATGGTCCAAAATCACTTAGAATACCATGTTTTACCATTTTATCTTGAAGCTGCACCATGTAAGATATTTTTCTGCTAGAATTGAATAAGACAGCATTACTGATTCAAGAGAAAAAAAAACACTCAAATGTATTATGTGTCTGCACTGCTGTGAGTCTCCCTTTAAAGCCTGAAATAATTATTTAAAAGTCAGAGGCATTGTGTCAGAGTTTTCCAGACCATATTATACATCTTTACATAATAACTTTACAAGCACAGCCTCAAAAAGAAGGTCTGACTCAATCTTTAGGTCTAAAAGGCAAAATCGACATTAATCTATTAATCTATTAATATTGACAATATGACAATAGTGGATCTGTCACTTACATCCTCAGAAGACACGTCCTTTACTAAGTTTTAAATGAATTCTCTTTCAGTGTGATTTATCTGCTTGGGGAGGTATTCATAGCTCAACCAGTTTTACAACATATGTTAAATGTAATTACACATTTTCACCAGAAGAGTCTCCAAATTTCCATAACTTCCATAGTGCAGCTTTAAAATGCTTGTTAAGCTACGTTTTCCCTTCTCCTGTAAAGTTACCATTTCAGACATGCAAGATTTCATTTGAACAGGGATGAGAATTAATCTCTTTAAAGCAAAAAAAGATAGAGAAAGATAACTTGCCTTTTTTCTTCATTAGATTGTATCAGAGTAAAGCATCTCAAAATGCCATGAGCAATTACTGGAACCTTTGTAATAATGTCCGATAACAGCATTCATCTGGAGGCCTGAAAAGTCAAATTGTGCTTTTTATTAAGAAAGATCTGTTTCCTAACTCAATATTCACCATACATGAACAGCAGAGCTCATGTATCATTCCAAGCTGCCGAATGGCATATGCCTGACAGCAATCCCCTCAGGCAATTTCTGCATCCGTAAGGAATATAGTTTCTGATCTAATTTCAGAATTCCACATCAGCAATAAATTGTTCTTTCTCACAGCAGCTGTTCTTAGATTAAAGCATTTAACTTATTATGTTGTGCTGCGCTTTAAGCTATGTGGGGTTTTTCTCAAAAAGAAAAAGAAAAAAAAGACTGTGGTAAAAAAGAGGGAAAAATCTCATTCCTTTCGTGCCAGCAGGACCTGTAGCTTCAGCTCTGCTCCGGTGCTCTGGCATTTGTGGTGACATATTGCCCGTGTGATCATGGCACCTTCGGGTCGTGTTTGTCCTCCATGCCTGGCATCCCATCCCAGCTGCCTTGCATCCAGAACCCTCGCTCTCTTCTCTAATCACTCGTTCTCTGGGGATAGTGGGATGAATGGAGAGGGGGTGGAGGAGAGGCGTTTGGATGAGAGAGAAAAGCTGGCATGGGCTGTAGAGCTCATTTCTGTAATTCATCTCCTCGTCTCCCAGGAATCAGGAGCTGGCACACGCTGCATGCAGCCCATTCCTCCACTCTCCCTCGCTTTCTTCATTCTGTTTGCTTTCTTTTCTTTCTCCCCTTTTTAATTTTTTTTATTCTTTTCTCTGATGTATTTTTTTCCACCATGTCATATTGGCTGAAGAATGCAGAGACAAATAAAGGTCCTAAATGACTCTTGGCTTTGATATGTAGTTCTTGGAAAAAAATGCTTAAGTTGGTAGGGAACATTTATGTCATATAGAATTTTTTTTTTACATTAAAAAGGTTCTTTACTTGTTTATTTTCTTTCAGAAAAATGTCCCATTAAAGAAATGTGCATTGAAAGTGGATAATCTGAATAATGTAATCTGATTCCGATTAAGTGTCTTTAGAGACTTTAGTACACGTAAAGGGTTTTGTTCCCAAATGTATTACAAAGCACCTTCGAGAACTTGTTTTGAGATCTATATTGTTGGGAGGGGCCTTCACACATACAAGAAATAGCAATGCTATATTATCATTAATACAACCTTTATGAGAAAAATATATGAAAAAAACAACATTTGTTGTTGAGTACACATCATCTGAGATCTCTTCAAAAACCAATAATCCAAACTTGTTAAAAATGAATATTTTAGAATTAAATGCTTCACATACAATAGGCACATAATAACCAGAGGTGGGTAGAATAGCTCAAACCCACACTCATTAAAGTACTGTTACTTTGGTAAAATAATGACTGAAGGAAAAGGTAAAGTAACTTTCCAAAACCTGAGTAGAACAGTTGCATGTCAAAAAATACTGAGTAACTTCTAAACTTGCAATGGAACTTCTTAGTACATCCACCATCTATCAGCAACTGAAGTGTGTCACAGACTGTTACTCTCTTTGCAGGATCTCATTGCAGCAAAGTCATTTAGATGATGTCAGATGGAAATATGAACATGAAAAAATAACTAATTGAGGTTAAAAGCTATAGTGTATCTGTGTAGTATATAGATTACTTTTCTTACACATACACTTTATTACAAATAAATTGTTCAGTTGAAAATGCTTGAGTACATAAAATACTGGAAAAAATATATGAGTACATGTAGCTGAGTAAATGTAAATAATTACTACCACTTTTGATTATAACACATGGCAGCTTATAAATGCAGATTATCAGTGAAACATGACATATCATTGCAGTTATAATAGCTCATTATTTTGTGATGAATAGATCAATTGAAATAGTCTGAATAATTTTGTTACATTAACAAGTAACAAGAATGTTAAGAATCCTTTTTTCTTCTCTTCTAAAAACATCATTTCAAGATGTATTATTATAACAGTGGTAATATAATTATGTAGCTTTTACGTAAGTTCAGTGTTGTGCCAGTGGTGCCAGACAAAGCTCCACTATGGGGATGTTTCAGCTATTTTCTCCTAGCAGATCACAAATCACAACAATGTGACAATGTGACAATGTAGAATTTACCAGTGTGAGCCAAATTGTTACCGATCAGATTTGGTCCATTCAGTTCCAGACTGAAATATGTGCCAAGTCCAGGTGTTATTATGAATTTCACGCCAGCTGGAATCAAGACTAAGCCTACATGGGCTGAACAGAAAGACTGCACAGCAGTGCAGCAGGCAGTGTAAGACAAGGTTAAATCAGAGAGGAGCGAGCTGAAGCATTCAGGGGAAATCCCAGGAGACAACACAGAGCTTCCCTTAAAGTGTAAATGCAAGGGCTCCAAAAGCATGTTTGGGAGTGAAAGAGATATGGACCGAAACGCATACTCATTCTGTCTGCATTCAGTGTAGACTCTGCTTTAGCTTTTCAAAAATTGAGGATAGTATAAAAATTCTAGTTAAGCTTTATCTTATTTACTATGCAGTGTCTTTGCATTTGTTCAAAGTCGTACAAAGTCATGCAATTGTCTTTCATCATCAAATGCAAATGACAAATCTCACTGTAACTGTATTTGTCAATATTCATTTTGCCAGACTGTGACCAAATTGGTCTATTTACATGATAATATTGCGTCAGATGACTGCGGAAAAAAAGCTAGCTGGAACTGAAAATAGATAGATGAATAGATGGATAAATTGATAGATATGTGCTTGAATACCAATTAATATTTACATGTGCAATAACCTAAGCAGTCATTAATAAGATTTAAAAGTGCACATATGAGAATTATACACATGTATTGTTCTAGCTGAGATAAAAAAAACATACATTTCTTTACATCATCAGATTAAACACTAAAACACTTGTCAATTATAAATGATCAAAATTTGTGCACACAGTACCTGAGCATAGCTGTTAATTGCTGGCTAAAAACGATGAACATTTTTAGCAAAAAAATACTTTCAGCACTCCTGTTTTTTGTTTTTTTTCCCTTTGGGTTTTTGAAACAGAGTCAAATCACAGTATTTTAACTGCTGCCAACCTTATGTTCATCATTTCTAATACTGCCATATTTAAGAGCTCCAGAGCTCTTGTCTTTGTTTATGAGTCTGCCTGTAGAAGGCATTGTGCACTAATAGCTGCTTTAAATAGCATCAATTAGCCAGAAGCCTGAGATGTTCAATCACTCAGGGGCTATTAGCCTGTAATCAGGTGGTGTCCAAGACAGTGCGTGTTTTTGTCATTCTCTTAACCATTCCTTCTGAATGTCCATTCCTCTGTAGGGGGTGGGAGTGATTAAAGGCAGAGAATATATGCTTCTACTTTGAAGTACACAGCTGAGACGCTAAAGGCATGGGCAGGATGTGCTTGTGTCATTAGTCAAAGTACAGCAGTTTAATGCAAATGAGAACAAACTGTGAAAATCAGGATGTTTGCATGTACATATATATATATATATATATATATATATATATATATATATATATATATATATATATATATATATATATAAAAATACAGTCCTGTATTTTGAGCAGGGTGGCTGATCCTGTTAAAACTGAATTTTCCTCACTTTGTTTAAAGTTTGATTTAGTTTGCAAATGCTGTTAATGTGTCAGGATGTAATATCCACTCCTCAGTCCATGCAGTCTGTACATGAAAACTAAGCTGCAAAAACAGCCCTTTTGTATTTTATTGCTTTTGTGATGTCATAAAATCAACATATTTGCATAACTCCACCTAGTCAGCAGGATGTTCGCTCACCTGTTTGCACTGAAGTTATCATGTTTCAGCCTGGACTGGTTTTTGAACAAGACGTTACATGCACAAGAAATGTTAATACTATATTTTCATTATTATCTGCTTCATTAAAGAAATAAAAATCTATTATAAGTTTCTTATTTCTTATTCTTTTCAAATCTAAAATTGGTACAAACACAAAATGAATATTTTCATTGAAACTCTTCATTTATTCATCTTAAAGGCACAGTAACAAAAATGGCCTGTTTAAATCTATGAAACAAAGAAATGTGAATTACCACTCCTTTTGGTACATAATAAAACACACAAACATCACAGGTGGACCACAGGGAGAAGTCATATAAATACATGAAAAATACAGGACGTGAGCCCTTTCATTAAATAAACACTGAAGTAAAACTGCAATACATTTAACAATACATACCTTATATTATAGACTGCACTGAAAATATTATACCTGCCAACCAGGACACATAATAACCACAGGTTTCTATAAGTTGATGGGGACACCTTTTCTGTTGCAGTTATGGTACACACACACACACACACACACACACACACACACAAACAGTCACACACCTGTTCAAACAATCATCGATTTTACAACAGCAAACGCAGGCTGCCCGCTAAAAACAATGTTGGCTAAAAATATTTCCAAGCTGCTGATCCCTGTTTGACCGCCGTTCTGTGGTGATTGACCAACAGGGCTCACAAGCTTATTCTTATCATACAGGATGTGATCATTTCCCACGATCCCCTTCTCTTCAGCATACACAGCCAGACAGGACACCACCAACGAGAGAGAGAGAGAGAGAGAGAGAGAGAGAGAGGGAGAGAGAGAGAGGCAATCAGGTGTGGCAGCCTCAAACAAAGACACAGGCCCATAAAGGCTTAGAGCTAGACTGCACTGAGTTCACCAAATAATCAACTGGTTTATACAGTCTAGTCTAATCAGTACTGTCTAATCATGAGTTAACAGAGAAGTAAATGGCAATTTGAGGAGATAAACTGGTCAGTCATAAGAATGAACTGTGTCGTAGAACAGTAGCGGTTGTAACTGAGAGTTCTGTACATGTGAGTGACACCTTTAAATTCGTTGTGTCAGACTGTGTCTCATGAGATTGTGAATTCAACTGACATCTAACTGATTCAACACAATCACCTCTATAAACCTTCAAACAGGTAAATTGATGACGAGTGAAGTCAAAAATTTCTCAACTCTAATGTACAGTAATGAACTAGATTCATTTTAAGCAGTTTTAAACTATTTTTAATGATCAGTTCATCATAAAATGTTCACACGTTGTAAAAGGCAGCTGCAGTTTAAAAAACAGACTGATAAAAAGTTATAAGGTTTTAATACGAAAGCTAAAGCAAGATAAATCAGTCATCTGATGAAATGAAACACATAATAGTCTTAAAACCCTAAACCCTAAGGTTTAAATTATTAATATGATGCACCTTTAAAATTGGTTTTTAAGGGGACTTTAGTAAAGGTAATGGTTATATACAGAACAACTCAAAGAACTATGTAAATATTTAAATGTCTCTATCATAGAGAATGTGTTTTATATGATTCATGTGATCTTTGACAGCTATTGTTGTCAAAGAATCTTTTCAGTACTATGTTAAGACGTGATGACTGATTAAAATATTGTGTATATTTTAATGCGTGTTTTATTCTGTGTGGGGCTCCTACAGAAGCTCTTTTGGTTTACTGAGGTGTTTCTGGTCATGTTTTAAAACCTGATTTCATTCACATTAAAATGTATTCATTTGTGCAAAGCTACAGTCATGTTAAGATTCTGGTGTCACTGCAGCTTCCTGAGGATCATGGTAATCTATTCTCATGGGCATCTAGTGACAATAATCTGTAAAAGAGAAAAGTGTTTTTCTTGTCATGTATGTTTTTTTTTTTTTTTTAATCTGTGTCTGTCAAGGTCACATTTAAGCTGCACAACTGTCTGTGTTTAGCACACAGCAAACGAATTTGCCGTCCTTAACATTATTCAAATCCAGAACAGATTATTCCATTAGGGGGCACAGTGGAGAGAGAGACCACGCAATGACACGCAAAACAATCAGCTGAACTGAAGACAATACGATGCATTAATGCTTCTGTTTTCCCAGAAGCAGTTTGAATCCTATATGAGTTCATGTAAGATGCTTTAGGAAAGTCTTCAGAGTATGAGCTTGCTGTCTATCAATGCTGATGCGATTTCAGTGGTATAACAAAGAGAGCAATTATTCTCTGCATGCAATTAATTCATATGCATACGCTTAATAATGTGCTGTATATGCATATAATTTAACTAAGTGAAATTTTTTTAATTGTTATAATGAAAACAAAAGGCTAAGTGTTGGGGTTATATTGCTGTATACATATTTATGAGGTTATAGAAATTGGCATGCATATAATCCAGGATAATTAATTATTTATAAATGTAAATATCTTTGCATATGTGATTCAGATAAACAATTCTGTTTACTTAAGTCCTATTTATTTATGACTTTATTTGTGACTGTTTATTTGTGTTAACAGAGGGACATTGAATAGTAGCTGTCAGTTTGGGAAAGTTATAATTGCAGTTGAACAACTGAACAAAACCTAAAAATGAAAAAAAGTCTCTCAAAGAGATGTATAAAAGCCACTTCCAAAAGCAATGCACTCTTTAAAATGAATGTGGTAAAAAGGGTTCTTTTGAGTGTTTCCATAGAAAAACCGCTTTTAGTTCCTAAAAACCCTTTTTTTAAAAAAAAGTATGTGAGTGTGAGGGACCCTTTTAAGAGTCTGACCACTTAAAATCACAGGTGTATTACATAACAAGGCTTAATATTCAGTACAACGTTGAAATATTCTTAGGTTATAGAAGTGTGTAATAAAACACTGGGTGCTGACCATTGAAGGGATTAAAGAACCTCCATGTGATGTATAGTTTCTAAACCATTTAAAATTTTTATCTAGAACTGTGTATCCAAGCCAAAAACCATCCAGGAGTGCTTTTCCACCTTGTGGAAGTCTCTGCATGAAGAAGATAAAGCTCTGCATTAGCTATGTTGTACATTCACACTGCTGCTACTGTATTTACAGTATATGCTGGGAAAGTGAGGCTTTGAGTGCATCATTAACTTTACTGATGTTCTTGTGGAGGCACAGTATGGCAATCTGAAACTTGATGACCATCAATAATTCACGAAAGCAGCCAGCAGTGCACAAATGCCTCAAAGTGAAAAAATGCCCTTATAGTTTTTGCATATGCCTGATGGATCCTGCCCATGCTGTTTAAAAATCCCTCATATTCTCTGAGCAAAGAGGAATAAATTGTGTTGTGACTTATTTATAGCTAGTTAATAAAGCTTTAGAGATATTGTGTGCATAACTGTAAAATATTGTTAATATCTATTGAAAACAAAAAACACAGCACACCAACAACTTTACAGTATTATTCAAACAGCTATCTTCATACACCTAAAGTTCATTGTAATTTCTTATTCAAAATTCAAATTATAGGATACATATGATACAACTGGCATTGCACCATCCGCTTTTTAAAGAGTGCACACATAAACAGGACAAAGAGAAACAATCAGCTTTATGACATGTGGACTTTATTAGCAGAACAATCATGAATTTATTCACTACACTTAAGTGAAAACACAATATTTACAAAACAAAACCTTTCAATAAAAAATATCTTATAATTACAGTAGTTTGAGCATATATATATTTTCTTCCACATACATTTATAGAACATCCTTTTTTTGTTTTGTTTTATTTATTTACAGCATTATTTTTCAACACATAGTTGCCTTCTTTACAATATTAAACAATTTTAATTGCAGAGAAATCCCTGTGGAACACAAATCACCTATTTTTAACAATAGATGTCAGAACATTTTAACGTTCATTGTTATTTGTAAAGCTTTACAGTCTGGCATTTCTTCGTAAAAATTAGACAGAGCTTTATCCTGGTGTGTCTTTAGGGTCAATCAAATGGCAACTCTCAGCATCGAGAGAGAGAGAGAGAGAGAGAGAGAGAAAGAGAGAGAGAGAGAGAGAGAGAGAGAGAGAGAGATTCTTTGCCCAAATTCAGCTTTTTTTCCTTCACTGAGAGACTGAAGGGAGAAGAAAGCTGGCTTTCTTTGCCGTCACTGACAGTTAACACTGAAATGTTTATATGTTATGGTTTAGTAGCCATTAGTTTCAGGACTGCTTTGCAATCCCTCGTTGCAATTGGGCCTGGTGTGTGTCGGATTCCCTGCCGAAGCTTGGCTTGGCTTTGGATGGGCTCACTGCACACCTGTGAGAAGCGAATGAATAGAGGGGGTGTATGAACCGCATGCTGCAGACTGACTGGCGCCACCGACAAAACAGAGGGCATGCATGATCAACAACCCAAAACAAACCAGGTCAAACAACAAGTACAGCACTCCACAGGCTGGGGACGAATACACTCACTGTCCACACACACAGCTGCAGGCAAACCAGTCCGGACCCCTCACCTTACAGCCCCTGCTTTAGCTATCTGTTAGTTAGATTGCTACACCAGGGACATTTATTGCGTTCCAATGCTTATGCTTAGCGTTGAACTCTGACTTATAGCGCACAAAGATAAGCATAATGCTTAATGCTAAACTAATAATGCTCTTCAATGGTGAATCTCCAGTGATGTCACAGTTCAGTTTGAGACTGGGGTTAATCCCTGTTTCACACTACCAATAATCATCCCTATCTATGCATCACTGTAATCATTCTACATTTACAGCTATCACTCTTTTTGCTCTGTAATGTTGTTTCACTACTTGGTGGTACTTGAATGAGTGGCATTACTCAAATTCTATTACACCGCTTACTCCTCATATCGCTGTTGCTACATGTTCAAACCAGCCTCTGCAATGCTGGCCCTGTTGCCTCAGTTTTTTGGCCTGAGTAAAGTGTCTACATTGTGAATATATATGATGAGATATATTGGCAACAGAAGTATAAAATAACTTATTTTAAGGCAGGTCACACATTTTGGAGACTGGTCATTCTCACTTGCCGAAACAGTAAATTGGCTGCTATGAAAGCCAGTTAGTTTTGATAATGACATAATTTTGTGGATGTTTTCAAATAATTTTCCAGTGAAATAATTTGAGTTAATATCTGATTCAATTGAATGTTTATATTTATTCACCTGTTCATCCGTTTTTTTTAACACTACTGCCATCATCTTAACCGTGTAGAGGTTACCTGTATTAGTAAAAGTACTGGCACTCAAGACCACTACCTCAGTCATTCTCTCGAAAAGAAGTCAATTCTGAGGACAGGTTCGTTTTAATGTTCGAAAAAATCTTTGACAAATCAGAATGTTTTCAAATTATTTTTTTAAATTCTAAATAATTTTAGCTCATATTTTTAATATGTTTATCAAGGCCTACATTTATTCACTTATCATAATTTTGAGCACTACTACCATCATCACAGTCGGCTGTAGGTTGTCAGTATTAGTACTATGTCTGTTATCCCAATCTGTGCATGACAATGTGGACAATGAGCGGTCTTTCACATACTGAGTATAATTGACCAGTTCACTCACCACTGCGATACACTTCAGCGGCACAAAATCGAGTCTTCCTTTTTATTGACCACTGTCGTCCTCTGGAAACAAAGTAAACACAGTGTGAATCCCCAGACACATACCAGATCAGCTATGTGGAGAACAGGTTACTGCACATGCGCAGTGCCATCAACCAACTGCATTTATACCTCGAAAATATGAACAATGAAAGAAAGCGCTTCTGGAGATGCGAGGTCATGCTTTGCGTTTGATACACTATGAAAGAGAAAAGACAAAACACAAAAACACACGCCCACACAAACACACGCAGGCTAGCAGACTGGACACGAGCTCAGACATGATGCTCAGTCAGTCCAGTGTTTCCTACTCCTGCTGAGTAGCCCGTCCATTACGCATTTCAGTCTTCTGCTCTTCCAGACTTATTAAGTATGTGCTAATTAGCTAATGAGTTGAATCACGTGTGTTTGGAGCAGGAAAACAACTGAAATGTGCATCACATGAACTGACTCGGGATCAGGACAGGAAAACAGGCAAGCACACAGTCTGTGTTAGGCAAAGCAAAAACACTACCACACATTCAGACTAGCCACTCAACATCATGCCGTGCAAAGCGACGTTATTTATTTCTTTTCACACCCGTATTGCGTCAAGCCCCGACCTCCTGCGCTACGATTGGCTACGAGTTCACAACCACTAGCACTCCGCCGTCTGTATGAACTCCTAGCCAACCGTAGCACAGCACGGGCGGGGTCGCCGCACCGCTCGCCAATCCCAGCGCGAGCGAGCGCGGCGCTCCTGAATACAGGTGTGGAAAAAATTGACTAACAAACCCACCGCAGCTGGCTGCGTTCTCTCCTCCCAAACGCTTCACCACGACAAAAAGCCACCGCCACCAGAACCTCACCTGCTCGGTGTTGAGCACGGCCAGAGGCGTCCGGGCCGAGGCGGGCCTCCAGAGGCCCGGCTGAGCCTCCAGGGCCAGCTGCAGGTCCAGGATGTAGTCGATGACATGCTGGAGGATCTCCACCCGGCTGACTTTCTTGTGCTGCGGAATGGTGGGCACCAGGCGCCTCAGGCGGCTGTAGCAGTCGTTCATGTCGTGATGAAGGCACAGCAGGTCTTCTTCCTCCTCCTCGGTGGCGCAGTGTGGAGGGCGCAGGCTGGAGGAGTCCTTATGGGGGCGAAGAGGAGCGGTAGCCTTCATCTTCCAGACGAAACTCCAAAATATGAGCTGGTGCTGGTGGAGATGGTGGTGGTGGTTGGGGGGAGTCTGTTCTTTTGGTTAGTGCTGTTTGGACAGCGAGCGGAAAATAGAACATGCAGGGTTTTGGTGGTCAGAAAGAGATAGAGAGGGAGAGAGAGAGAGAGAGAGAGAGAGGGATGGGGACGGACTCTAGTCTGCGGTCATCCTCTCGAGCTCTGAGCCGCTCGAGCGCGCAGCGTGCGTCGTGGAGAGAACAGTGGAGTTGGCGCTGCGGATTTATAGCTAGGAGGAGGCGCCACCCGCCGGAGCGCTGACAGGTCTGGGCGAGAAGGCGCTCAATCAGGAGCCTCCTCATGCCTGCGCTCGAGCAGCAGCAGCACGGAGGAGGGGGCGGGGCCACGGGCTGCGGTGGGTCTCTGACAGATTTGGAGGGGGGGCGGTAAAGTGAGTGTATGTGTGTGAATATGCGTCTTTATGTCTTTATTGTCTTTACAATGTGTTTCTTTATGTGAGTGAGCTGTTTTTGCAGTACAAAAAGATGCAATATTAACAGTTATAATTAATAATTATTAATAGTGTTATTGTTAAAGTAGGTGAGCGCGTGTGGGGGGAGTTTGTGTGTTCATAGGTGCCAGTGTATATCTGGAAGAGCACAACAGTGTGTGTGTGTGTGTGTGTGTATGGTGCATTTACATCTGTCTTTGTCTGTGTATTTGTGTGTATATACATTACTGTGCAAACATCAGAGACCACCCTTCTTTTATACAATTTCCAGTCAAAGCGGCCATTAAGCACAAATTATTAAATTTTCAGGAGGTATTTCTGGGTTAGATATAGGATAGTCCACTTCCATAAGGAAAAAAGTGATTTCAAACCTGGAGTTTCTTAAAAGATGTAGAAAATGGGACTCCTAACAACCACACAACCTGGTAGAACACCAGACTGTCCCCGTCTGGTGGTCCCCGTTTGTATTAAGCTCCACTCTTGCTTCAGATCTAAAACAATCCACAGGTGTTTATGTCCATCCTTCCAACACTATGAGTCTGAAAGGACAAGTAGCTGTCAAGAAGCTGTTACTGAGAAAAGGAAACAGAAGAAAACGTTCAAATTAAACAAAGATGTACTGTATCTTGCACAGTGCTGCATGCATGTGTGTGAGCATGTCAGTGCATATTTGTGAGCTCTTAATAGTCACATAATCATCAGTTTCTAATAAGTAAATAAGATTCTTCAGGCAGATGCAGACCCCTCGTGAAAAAATAGTGTGCTTGTACATATTCACTGCTGTACATCTTCAAAGCTTATAGACTCTATAGCCGTTCTTTCCCTTTATCAGGTGTATTCATCATTTCAGTCCATTCAGATTAGCTAACATCTTTCTGCCTCTTAAAATGAAACAAACTAAAATGCTTTGAATTGAATTTTGCTACATTTACAAACATAATTATAAAGTGACCATACAGTTCTATACCAATTATATAACAATTAACAATTGTTTTAAGAGGTTAGCAATTCAACCAGCAAACCCTTGAGTTAAGATAAGCCATTAATATGGTGCACAGATATGATTTGATCACACAGGTTTTTGTTTATTAATTTCTAATATGTTAACATGCCAGTGAGTTTTTAGGACACTGACTGATGTTAGAGTTATTATTGTGAATGATTATTAATATATAATATGTAAATATTACAATTCACAATGGTGTGAAAGGTGATCATAGAGCACTCTTATATGCACAGATTTCTATGGGAAAAATGGAGTATATTGTTAAAGGTTTTCAATATATTCCAAAATATAATTAGAAAATATAGAGAGTTTTATTCCAAAATGCTGTGCATCTATTTGTAACACGTAGAGATTTGAAAAGGACAACTGATGCATCATGCACTTTGTCAAAAAAGACTAATAAAGATGGGTTTACTCATGATAAAGCATTGATATCTATTGTATATATGAAGCGCTCTCACAGCAGTATGTATGAGAAAAAAGGGCCAAAGTCATGAAAGTGGCATTTAATGCCTTTTGAAATGAAATCCTTTTCATGTGTTTTCAGTTCAATACTTTTTCTATTCGAAGATGGCTTTTGTACACCGCACTGCTGTGGATTCTTCACTCTTTTGGCAGTCAGTTCACAGTCTCCTGAGAGGCCAGGGTCCAGTGCCAAATCTATGATGTCACTCATTCACATGGGGCTGCACGTTGTATCGCATGCTGCAAAGTTTAGAGAACACATGGCTTTTTACAGGCTCTCTGGAAGCAACATGCTACACTTCACTCTATGCCTCTTCTCCAGTTTTGCTTGGCATGCCATGGCCCAGCAAAGCAAATGAAGATAGAACTTTTGAGGTTAACTAATCTATAAAGTTTCTTATGAAAATGTTGCCTGCCTTATGCAGGTGGGTCGGCCAAACAGCCTCCAGCGTAGCAGGTGCAAAGGGTTTGCAAATAGCCCTATCAGTCATGTTCTGAAAGGGGGCGAAACTCTAGCACTGGCATCCTCCTACGATAACAAAACCACTTACCGTGCACAAATCCCTACAATTATCATATTACCATAGTACCAAAAGTACCTACCTATCAGCTACTATTCTTGTTTAGTCAGACCTTATTTTAACTGATAATGCTTCTTTAAAACACAGGTTTATCCTGGGCTAAATATAAACTAATAGTGAATTACTGTTGAATATAAACATTACAAACTTTAATGGATTTTTAATGAAGACAAGTACTCTAAGACCCTCACTCAGTAATAATGTTCTGTACCATGCAACTGCTGGGTTTCTTGTAATATTTTTATCAAAGTAAAAATTACTCATACTTTATCATATTCATGATTTAATTTCTTATCAGATCAGTCCTTCATCGAGCAAACACTATGACAAAAATCATAAATCGTCAATACCATCCATTGATAGGGTTTCAGGGCAGATTTTTGCTCCCATATCTGAATATTTTACTAAATGTCACATTATTGGTGTGGTGATGAGCTGGAACTTCAGTTTCAGCGCAGTTCCTAACAGAACCCTATGAGACAACAGTAAATATATTGTTAAAAGTCAATAAATTCATTTATATTTTGAATTATATTTTTTTAAAAATGGCTCACACTACATTACATAGCTTTTCTACATACTACGGCATAAGCATTCATTTAATTCGTTCATAAATGCTTCATCTGGTTCTACAAACCACATGGTAAGAAAGATATTCAGGTATTGCAAATGTGAAGTAGCATATAAGACTTTTTATTTCTCGTGTAATATTCTGCATCATGTGTGAACATCAATAAACTTTACACACACACGTTTATGTTGTATAATATATAGATGAGGAAAAACCTCCTTTTTCCCCTTTGTTATGATGCTGATCAAATAATGTTCTAGTACACTTAGGAGCCATGCTTATGAGGAGTATACATTGAGAATGTAAGCAAGTGTAGCTGCAGTAGCAGGTCTGTCTCCATGTTGACCTTGTGGGAGTGAGTGGAGTGGCCAGTGGGCTGCAGAGGACCTGCTATCTCACTATCTCATTCAAAGACAGCCCTTCAAAAGGCTTGAGTGGATGAATCTTTGATGGTGACCTTTGCTGGAATGCATCATCCCCTCCCCCATCTTCTCTCGCTCTCTCTCTCTAAACGGCCTCATAAAGTGAACAAAATTTTTATATGTTACCTTTAAATACATACATCATTTAAGGCTGACTTTATTTCCCTCTATCTTGTCCATACTTTCAGATAAGTCACAAAGATTGTGTTACTGTAAATAAAATATAATGACAGTTTTACATCATACCAGTTTATAGATTGATTTGTATTAGGTTGGTATAGTAGATAACACCTCTGCCCTCCACACAGCAGCCTGGGGTTTAGTTCTGTGACCAGGCAACCACACTACATTAAACCAGTAGTTCTTGGGCAAGACTCCTAACACTGCATTTCTCTGTCTCTGTAGCAAGATTAAAGTGATTAAAGTGTGTGGATAAGAGCATCTGCCAAAGCTGTAACACAGCAGTGTGTAATCCCGTTCTTTGAGTTCTACCAACCTGCAGAGTTTAGCTTCAACCCTAATTAAACACACCTCATAATTAAGGCCATAGGGGTCTTTGAACATTACAGCAAAGCGTGTTGGACCTTAATTCTCTAGGATGGTAGATCTCCAAGACCAGAGTTGGGCATCCCTGCTGTAAAGGTATGTAGTACTGTTTTACCAGTTAAAACATTCCTTTTCATAAGATATTTTGAGAAGATTTGATATAGGATAATCCACTTGGATAAGGAAGAGCAAAGACAAACAGGTGGAAAACAAGTGAAAAGACTGATAAAATTGGAGTAAAAAAAAGAGTCTGAAAGGATGTGTAGCTGTTAAGAAGTTATCACTGAGAAAAGTAAACAAATAATAACTGATGGTTGGCCTCTAAGTTTTGTAAATGTTGGTTTGATGATTAAATACCAAACCTTTTACAACTCCACTGTTCTTTGCATTCTAACTTTATATTGAATGAACTTGGTGGGCCCAAAAGAGGCGTTGCTCTACCCCTACAATACATAGAGCTAAAGAAAATAGCTTTTATACAGTGTAATTACCGGTGGTAGGCTACAAGTCATTAGCAGGTTATTCAGTTTCAGTTATTTTGTGCAATGCTCTAGAGAACAGTGCTTCTAAGTGCACATATCACCTTTTGACGGCTTCAGTCCTATAGATAAATGATTAAAAGACACTTGCATTGATAATAAGAAAGAGAGCGATTGTTAGTCTTTTGAAACATATACCGAAAAAACAGGCATAATTGAAACTGCAGCCCTGAGGCCAATGTATGTCATTACCCATGTGCAACACATTTGACCTGTGCATTTTATCACCATGCATGTGTAAGAAAGCTCCATTTTCAGATCCGCAAACTCTGAAAACTTCCCCATTCCAGATTGTTTACATGAAATGAGCATGCAGCCTAGTGTTCCAGTATGTGTCATGATCCTCCGCGACTGAGCCCTGACAATGAAAAACAATACATTTTTGTAAAAAACATAAGCATGGTGTGGCATTGTTTGTTTGGGTTTTTTAAAGGTAAACAGTTGTACTAAATAAAATAGAAAGGGTGGAATGACTAATATGTGTTTTTTTGTTGGAGGGGCTCAACTGTTTGAGCTCCAAAGTCAAAGGCATTCTAAACATTCAATGACTGGGAATTTTTTAATTTTAGTTCTAGATTTGTACACTGAGCTCTATAATGCAGATAAGGAGTGCAGAATGCAGTTAGAGGAAAGGGTGGTTGCTCTGTTTTCTCTATTCATCCTTAGTGACAAAGTTTGCTCAGTGTGTTTTAATCTCACTCATCTTCATGAAAAACAGAATGACAGTTGTCCTCTTCCATTTGCACAGGTGCTTCACTGTTTGCAGAGAAATGTGCACAAGCACCCGAAGTAGCACAAGCCTGGGCGTACACACATACATGCACCTTTCACCTGTTCTTTTCTGTAGAATGACTGTATGATGCCTTATGCCAGTTAACCGCAGACAGCATTAATAAACAGAGCTACTGTATGTGATCCTGGATGCAGTCAAGCAAGAATGATAACTAGGTGCTTTCCAAATAGGTGACTAGCCCTGAAGATGAATATTAAAACAAACACAGACACACACACAGACACAGACACACACACACACACACAGACACAGACACACACACAGACACAGACACACACACACACACACACACACACACACACACACACACACACACACACATACACACACACACACACACACACACATACAATGTCTCCAGTGTGATTCTTCCATTTTGCACTTCTTTTCTTCTTTTCCATGTTACTCCATCTTATATCCTTGGGTGAATACACACACACACACACACACACCGATCAGGCGTAACATTATGACCACTTCCTTGTTTCTATATTCATTGTCCATTTTATCAGCTCCATTTACTATATATGTGCACTTTGTAGTTCTACAATTACAGATTGTAGTCCATGTGTTTCTCTGCATACTTTGTCAGCCCCCTTTTACCCTGTTCTTCAGTGGTCAGGACACCCATGGACCCTCACAGAGCAGGTACTATTTGGGTGGTGAATCATTTTCAGCATTGCAGTAACACTGACTTCATTATGGTGTCTTAGTGTGTTTTGTGCTTGTACAAGTGGATCAGACACAGTAGTGCTGCTGGAGTTAAACATTATGTCCATTCACTGTCCACTCTCCTTGTAGATGTAGTCAGAGATGATAGCTCATCTGCTGCTGCACAGTTTGTGTTGGTCATCCTCTAGTCCTTCATCAGTGGTCATGGGGTACTGCCCACAGGATGTTGCTGGCTGGATATTTTTGGTTGGTGGACTATTCTCAGTCCTGCTGTGTCTGATCCACTCAGACCAGCGCAAAACACTAACACACCACCACCACGTTAGTGTTACTGCATTGCTGAGAATGATCCATTGCCAAATAAACCAGAGAAACAGATGGACTACAGTCTGTAATTGTAGAACTACAAAGTGCACCTATATAGTAAGTGGAACTGATAAAATCGACAATAAGCATAGAAACAAGAAGGTGGTCATAATGTTACGCCTATGCGGTGTAAGTGTGTGTGCATCACACACACATAAGCTCAAAGAGAACATCTTGTTGTATGGATCTGAAATGCAAGATCAACATTATACTAATGAAGATATGATGACAATATCAGGTAATTTATTCACATTTTTGGGAGGCATGTCCTTCACCAAGTTTTCTTTCAATACTCTTTCAACACTCTCGCTTTAGATTCATCTGCTTGGGGAGATCACAGAGTCTCCAAATCCCCAAATCTTATATAGCGTAACTTATTTACAAGAAAACTTCATAGGAGTCTCCATTGTCTTAACCCTTGTAATCTCATCGGTCGGTTTTGAGGATAGTTTTCCGTTTTTTCAAACAGCATTAGCAAATCATCATTTTAATCAAGCATAACTGGTTGTGTTGTTCAAAGGCTGAGATTTTCAAGGTTTATCTTTGTGCTTTATGGCTGTTACAGATTTGTGTTGGTTTTAGGAAATAATTTAAACATAAAGTCATGAGAAGTTTTAGTACTTCTACAAATTCCTAAATCTTAAATAGTGCATCTCCAACATATTGATATACTCTCATACCCTTAACATATTTATTAACATGCCCTTGGTACTAAAGTTTTTAATGAGTGCATTTGCAGTTTTAAAGAAGTAGTAATCTGTAATGGATTGCATTCTATGAGTAACTACCCCAGCACTGGTCAATTGTCTCTGATCAATTGACCCATGGCATAACACAGTGGCAAACATTTGCTGTAGATAATCTTAACTATCAATGTTTTTCTTTCATACAGCTTGACTTTGTCTGGAGTTTTAGACATGCTAGAACATGAAGATACCAACAGAGAGTGCATGCAGCATATTCATCAGTATATCAGATTGCTGCCTCAGTTTTGTTTACATGATTTATTATTTATCTGTTCAGTTTTTTTTCATTTCGCACTGATCAGAATTGGGAACAAAAAACATATATTTTTTAACTTTAAGTTTAATTTAATGTTTAAGTTACATTCATGTTGTCTCTAAACTGGAAATAAATTGGGATTAAATGGGTTAAGTGTCAAAAATTGAAGCTGCTTCACTAATAGCACTGAAACAACCAACGATACATGAACACATTTATAGGAACATAAACCTAGTTTATAAACAGTTCTACTTTTTCATTTGTTTTTTAGTTCTGGTTGCAGCTTATGGGCTAAATATGAACATGCCTTCATCCACTGTGCGTTGATCATTTAGTTATCATTGTTTGAGCTTGACTCTGAAAAACAAGTTGCTACTGTTTTCACATTATAGATTCATGACTGGATGAAATGTGTGTTTGTGGATTGCATAATTAGAGCTCTTGGCTCTTGTTGATACTGATACATGTACAGCATCAATTGAAATTGCCTTTGACATTAAACATTCACCCATTTAAAAAAACTCAGTTCTTTACCTTGAACAGTCATGCAGCTTTGTGATGTTTGCTGGTTATTATTGGATGAGAGGCTGTTTTTTTCTTATTACACTGTGAAAAAGAGCTCACTTGCTGGGAAGCTGCTGAACAATAATTAGAAGAACACAACTAGGCATTGAAATCTTTAACTTCTGTTTTTCAGAGTGTGCACTGGATAAAATGTCAGGGTGCATTACAAATTGTAGTGGGTGCCTGATTTTAGAGCCTTCAAGCCACTTAGATTCTCAAGAAATCCTCTCATCTCTTCAGTGCGTTCTTTATTTGGAGCAGGGTGTAGCTTGAGTGGGGTATTCACAGAGGTACAGCACTGAACAGGTCACTTTTTTCACCACTGTGGTACTGGTCCCCTAAGCAAACAGTTTCTCCTCTCAAAGAATTAGCCTTCAGTGATCTCACCATCTGCCAGGTCCATACCTTTACACTGGTCAGAGAGAGAGAGAGAGGGAGAGGGTGAGAGAGGGCTTTTCCCGCGCTCTGAAAGAACAGAGCCCTACAAAAGCTCACCATCTGCTGTGTGTCTTTCTGCGGCCTCTTCCCAGCTCTGATCCCATTCCCTGCTATGCTCCAGGAGAGGGAGAATGGAATGGAATGCAGCAGCAACTGGAAGGTGTTTGGGGGGTTGAATGTGAGTCTATAAGAGTGTGGGGACTTTTCTGCCCTTATAAATCATTGTTCATGCATACATGCATAAAATAATAATTGATAAACAAACAAACAAATCAATAAGACAGAAAGAGAGGGAGAGAGAGTGGGTTATTAGTAGAATGCTAGACAAGAAAAACACTATTTTTAACAATCCTCTGTGTTCAATTGTCTGGTTATCTGAACTATTTCAGTTTGTAATATTTGTGAAATTTTGGTAACTATAATCTTAAACAGGTAGTATAAGGTTTGAATGTTTAGGTTAACATTATATGTTAGTGGGTGGAGTGGCATTTCTTAAGAGCATGTTCAAGACTTAACAATAATAAGTAAACTTTTTTAACTGAAAGAAAGATTTAAATGGGTGGCCTGGTCATATTTTTGTATGCTACTGGGTTAAGGGCCTGTCAGGATCTTGCAGTTTCCCCACAGTCTGACTAAACAAACAAACTCACACGCACACACACCCACACCCACTCACACACACACACACACACACACACACACACTATGATCTGAGTGTTTCCCAGTGTTTGTAAAGGAATGTATTTTAAGGCAACACAAAAAGCACTCTTGTGGGAATGAGAGAGGATTAACAGAGGGTTGTAATGAGAACGGAGGCCACAGCCTGATCCCTGCTCATTAACTCACTCATCTTTTCACCCTCACCCCTCCATCCAGACACTTTCATCTGATTTCCTTTTTAATCCTTCCATTCACTTGCATTTTTTGACCAGCATCTAGAGTACACTTTCTATCATATATTAATATTTGCTGTGGTCAGTATGTATCTGAATGTTTTTTGGACACATGTGGCTGAAATGTGACAAAACAACAGAGCAGCCATTCCTATCATTAAAGGAGTCATTTAGTTGAGTTTGATGATGTTGTACAGGTTTATAGCAGAGTTTAAAACTCAAAGAAAAAAAATATCATCAGCATCTCTACATTAGCAAATACATCTGTTTAAATAAAAAGATAGCACCACCTTATCTCTACCTTACGGATGAAGTCTCTACTTACTTTGAACTGAGGCAAGTGAGGAAACGAAGGGTGGCACAGATGGCTGCATACCAAAAGATGAGGCACGTTTTTTTTTTCTTTTTTTCTCAGGGCCTTTAAGAAAGGAGAGCTCTCTTTCTTGGCTAATATTTAGCTCCTTCAAATGCTAATGGCGAGGTTTCCTTCTCCAAGGTTAGCATAACAATTATGGGAATGCTTTAGATGTTGGACGTTTGTTTACGGGATGAAAGGGTGCGGGCAGGCAGCGAGCAGAGAGGCCCATGCTATTTACCTCCTGCCTGTGAACCCCAAGTCAATTTCAAGGTACAAAGCCGCACAGTTTGTATAATTAGCGAACTGTAGTTAATTTTCATCTCTGGTTATTTCCCTCCAAAAAAAAAAAAAAAGGTTCAAAAAGCACTTGATAAGGATTTAAATTATTGACGCATTAAATTCAGGCACGTCAAGCTTTGATAGAAAATTGCAAAGTGTAGTTTGGCTTGCTGTTCGTTTATTAATTTTTCCTCTAGACTGTCGCCCACTTGATAGCAATGATGAGAGCATAGATGAAGATGAAGGGTTTGTCGTTTCTATGCCGCTGTAGACCAGGGGGAAAATCAGCCATGAAAAGGAAGTTGCATAACTTTATTAAAGTGTCACACTCATTAGGTTAGAAAAATAAATGCGCAGGACAGAAATATGCAGAAATTATTGACGTTTACTCACCCGAGAGTTTCACTGCATTATACTTAATCCCTGAGAGGAGAAATTATGTTAAAATACTAATTTCATGGTTGACATCAAAGTTTTCAGTCAGTAAGTGGGACACACTAGAAAAGGGACAGGAAATTTTGCCTCAGCATCTACACTCCATCTTTGGAGCCTGTTATTGTATTTTCCTTCTTTGTGATAATGATCTTTTAAATGTGTTTTGCTCAAATATATTCACAAACAAATGATAAAGCCTTTCACCTATCTGATACAAACAGCAATGCTTTCTCCAGTCACCTAAAATAACATTCTCCGAAATTCCCATTGTGCCTTACACTCAAATGTACTGCTATTCCTCCAAGCCGTTTTCATGCATTATTCACCTCTTCTGTTGCTGAGAGAGGACTCCAGGGAAATGCTGAGAACTCATTGCAATATTTATGTGCTCCTTAGTGTTGCCTTACCTCCAACCTTATTAAACTCCATAATTTCCTCGGGAGAGTCTTCCATGGTGTCAAAATATTCATTAATATGTCTAATAAACAAATTACCATACTCTCAGCATATTCATTGTGCCCACGTATGACCGTTTCTCTGGGTTTGCAGTTCTTAAGGGCAGGTTATGGGAAGGTTATGGAGTTGGTCATGAGAAAAAGCAGTCTAAATATCGGCTAGCGTGTTTGCTAATTTATCATCAACTCATCACATTTATCATCGCCGTTGTAACAAAACCTCATATCTCTAAATCTCTCCAGTAATTTCACAGAAGAAGGATCTTTAATGTAGGTTAATTTTACAGGATTATGTTGCAGGTCATTTTAGATCATTTATCATGCACACTGGAGCAGATGGAATGTACCAAGTTTTGAAATTACGGTAGCAGTTTATTTAATGATCCAAATGCAACCATGAATGTGATAACACCACAAAATATCTTAAGAAGTGAATTCATTCAAAATCTATTCAAATTATCCAACATTTCTCATTTTGAGATTGGTGTAAAAATGTAATAAAGAAGGCTTAGATGTTTGACACTTGCTTGAAGCAGTATTATTTTATGAATTGACCTGTCATTAGCAGAACATTTTCTTACAACCATCTTCTAATAAAAGATACATGAGATACACTTCAATTATTACCATATATGGAGTTTTAATACAAATTTTCTGACTCATATTCATATTGTGTGCTTGTAGCACAAGCAGACTCAGTAATCACAGACTGTCCTGCAGAAATGAGGCCTGTTTTGCTGACTGAGAGAGAAGAAAGCATATGGCATGATAACATTAGTTAAAATTAGCTTTGTTTATCAAGCAGGACGTTCTTGAGGATGCAGTCACAGAGAGCGGCTCTCTGTATGGAATGCAAAGCATCAAAACATGCAAGTCCACCATCTCAGACTGATCACGCTACAGCTGGCTTCATTCCACGAGAGAGAGACAGAGATCATAGGCAAGAGGAATGACGAGCATCGTTTTTGTCATAATTTGCTGAATGTCGAGTGTTGATGACCATCTGTGCATTCTGTGCAGAAGCAGGTAGAGGAGTTTGTGTGTGTGTGTGTGTGTGTGTGTGTGTGTGTGTGTGTGTGTGTGTGTGTGTGTGTGTGTGTGTGTGTGTGTGTGCGTGTGCCTGTGTTTGTGTGTTTTCTTGCATTTTCAGGGTAATTTCTTGACTGGAGAAAAACATCTTTAATGTCAGGACAACAAAATGTTCCAGAATTTGTGATTGGTGCTACGTTTTAGGTTTAAAAAAGATAAAACTCCTTTCTGTCTGATTATTGAAAATTAGGATTTGGTTTAAGGTTAACCTCTGTTGCCTTTGTTGCTGTTGGCATGTATTTGTTTCTGTATTTGGTTCTGCTAAAACAATAAATATAAAACTGTTATTGTTATTGTTACTTCACTCAATAAAATTTACATTACATTTAGGTAGTACATATATTGGTTATAGAGTAGATACTGTATATGACTTGACATCCTGTCAATGTATTAAAAGTCATATGTACAATACTCTGAAAAAATTAAAGACCACTCTTTCATTTCTTTAATTTTTAGTTATTAATTATTCACATTCACCAGAAATAAACTGAAAATCAGGAAGTACACAATGAACAGAAACTGAGATAAAAGCCTCCAACACTAAGTACGAATTAATCCGTTTTTAATTTGTCATTACTTTTCTGCATCGTACTGTCACTTTAACTCTTCCATTCTTCCAATCTTAAAACCAAGCAGTTACAGCTTGGGAGTTATATCCTCCCAGTAAAAGCTGCTCCAGAAGGACTCACTGACATTATGTTGCCCTTTAAACAGACACTAACATTCACAAAAGCGATTACCCAAACACACCTTAGCTGCCCTAGAGATTTCTTTCTCACGTGAATCTAAAATCACTTATTAAGACATTTCTGAGGAGATTATATGTAAAATAATTCACTTGCATAAATATGGGAAAGTCAAAGGAAAACACAAGAAAACACAGAAAGTTCCAAAGTGAGTTAAAAGACAGAGAGAAACTGAGATTCCAAATAGCCATGAAAGACCTGATAGACCACCAAATCAGCCACCATCAGATATGTAACAATTTAACAGTGTTCAGACTCAACACTACGAGTCTGAAAGGATGTGTAACTGGCCAAGAAGCCAGTACTGAGAAAAATAAAATAATTATGCAACAAAGAAGAAAAGCTGCATTAGAACATCTGATCCTAGACATGAGATGTGGAATGAGGTTTTATGGAGCCATGAGTTCACATGAGAGATCTTTGGAAGAAAACAGAATCACTATGCATGCTGTAGAAGCAATGAAAGACAGAACCATGTCTATAATCATCAGTCAATCATGGTGGAGCATGAGTGTACATTTAGGATTTGTATAACATCATCTAGAGTTGGTTGTTTGTATTTGATTGAAGACATTTTGAATGCTGATAAGAACAAATAAATTTGATCATTCAATGAAGCTGCCAATGTTCCCTGAACAATGCACTGCCTCTGGACTGAGTCCAGACCTCAACATCACTGAATGTGTTTGAAATTACTTTGGAGATTGGAGAAGAAGAATGTGCAACCAACTTCTAAGACTGAAGTTTACAGGTTTTTACAAGAAACAAGGAAAAATATCCCTGTAGATTTCTTAGAAAAACTGAAAGCAGACAGAAAAGGCAAAGGATAGACACACAAAATACTGAAAAAATATTATATATTATATTCAGTTGTTGTTTCCTAATTCTGAAAAAATGAATATACTTGTACTTAATAGCTGTTTTGACTGGGAATTAAATAAATGAAAGGATTGTGTCTGACTTTACTGTATTTGTGTGAGTGTGTATACGCCTTTTTAGATTGCGCGATAGATGATGTTTAAACCCAGAGGTTTTGTGCACCAGGTCAAGATCAGTCTCATCCGTGAGTTCCCAAGGGGAAAACAAAACTCCTGTCACCACAGCACCCGTGTCCCCCGGCAACTGCGCCTGGAGGCTGGCGCAGGGAACGAGGGAGAGAGCTGGAGGGAGAAGGAGGGGAGGAGTGGTGGGATTAAGTCCCCTCTTGCAGGATAAGGGCCTGTCTGATTGAGGCTCTCCTGCTGGAGTGGGTTTGATCTTTCTACCTATCCCTCTCATCTATTTTCTCATTCCCCCCATTCCCTTTTGTGTCATCCTTCTCGCCTTCTTCCATCTACCGTGCTAAACTGTAATCCAACATGACAAACTTGCAGATGGCGTGTCAATGCCAGTGCCAATAGCTCCCTAGTGTCAGGGGGCCCACTGGGCAGTCCACTGCCCTGCCTGCTTACATCAAGGGGACAGGGGCCCCATCTAACACAAGCTTTGATGTTAGCAAGAAGATGGGCCTTCATCTGTGGCAAATAGCACAGAGCTGATAGTTGACAGGCATCTTGAAAATAGGAGAAGAACATTTGTAAGGACAGTCGTTGATGGTCACAGGTATTATGTGAGGATAGCGTCTCTTGTATCTACTCAGTGCAGAAATTGCACTGGGCCTGTGGGAAGGGTCAACTCAGAGCTGGCATGGAGACAGGAGAGAACATGTCGTTGCCCAAGGGTGCCAGACTACTGGGGACGGTACTCTGCTGACAGTTTATGATGACCATTGTGCCTATGAGCTACGCATTATTGGAATCAGTAGTTGGCTGACCTAATAAAGATTTGTGTACAAGAAGCATTTAAAATAAAGTGAAATTTAAAGCAAACATCACATTTTTGAAGAAAGAAGGTTTGCACAGCTGTGACATGCAGATTATCACAGCGCTGCCTGAGTGGACTGTTTGAAAATGTAACAGCAACTACTGATGTAATTGTAGTACAAACACTCAACAGAAGCAGGTAATAAACTAGCAGTACAGTGTAACATTCATTACATGATTCCACACAATGTCAAGCAGCTAATAACTTAATCAACAGAACTAAACCCCCTTTACTTCATACCTGAATCTTTGTTATGCACAGTTCCTTTTATGGATGCCTGTTTCCTATTTAAATGAAATATGAACACAGGAAGTCCTAAGTTGACATTCTTTTTAGTCTCTTTCACTTTGCTAACTTTGTAACTATCTGCTTTCCTGTGATCATATACTAATTATTTTACCTGTGCACACAAATCTACAGTGAAAGATTTCATGGTACCATTTGGGTTTAATGGTTATTAATTGGGTCATAAAGAGATTAAAAACATTAATAAGATGTTATAATATACAAATAAAAAGAGCAGCAGTGACTTGTTGCTTGCCAAATAGTGGGCCCAAATTCATCTATACTGTTAAACTTCAGATTTTGCTGGTTTGTTATCTTACTTTGTCTCCTCCATAGTCAGCTTTAAACCTATCAATTTAATGAGACATTCATATTCATCAGATAGAACAGCTCAGTGTTTATTTACGGATTATAACTGTTTATTAACTGTTTATGATGTTAATGACCTAATCAATGACCATCAACAAACTCATTTTAAACCCTTAGTCTTGTAGTAAAGTGGAACTTATTTCACTTTGGTGCTATGTGTGCTGTGTATGTAACATAATTTTAATAACACTTTTATTTCAAACAGTCAGGCTTCTCTGATATTCTGTTATCATGGACCTTTGTATATTGTGCAGTGATGATAAAAAATACAATACATTGTGCAATCCCACTATAGAAGAAATAGGCTGCTGAACTCTCCAGGGCACCTCTGGGCAGAGTTTGGTGCTGTGTCCCCGGGTCCCACTGAATCCTATTGAATAGCATGTGGGTGACACATTCATCATGCTGCCTGCACTTTCAGCCTGCTGTTATGAATCTAATTAGAGTGTGCTGCACTTCCCTGACGTAAAGCAGCATCACTCTAGCGGCTGGGATCACTGCGACCCCCCTCATACATAAACACACCCTGAAGCTCCAAAAGCAGTAATCCACAATGGAACCCCACAGGCATGCAGCAGGGATGTCTGATAGGGATGGTGCTAATACAGATTTAGGGAGGTTACAGGATCATGTAATTTTCAGATTGCTCTTCTAGCAGTTCAGTGTGGAGTTATTACTGTTCACAGAGTGAAATGTTTATCACTGGGGCAAATGCTTTGCTTGTGTTGCTGAATCCACTCTGGTGTAAGTTTCTTAAGTAACCTTACCTTGTTGCTGTGCTCACTACTATTTTATCTGGTACACCTTCAATTTAGATACATTTCGTAGGTTTACAGTTAGTGGCTGTAGCCCATTTGTTGCTTCACAATTTATTAGCCTCCCCATACCTTATCCATCAGTGGACCAACAAGGTAGATGTGTCTAAGAAGGTGGCTACGAAGTGTAGTTTTCAAAACCCCTCCTTAACCTGAAGCCAGTGCTACACACACTACTATGGTACTATCATTCCTGTGCAGAGAATGGTGCACCACTGAAATAAGATCTGGTCAGTGGTGGTCCTGTGGTGGACCATTGATGGACAAGGTGGAGGGTAGATGTAAATTGTAAAGGTTGCATAGCAACAGATTTTAAAGCATACATTTACAGTTGTATTGTGTTTAGATGCTCATCCGATGCTTGCTGTATAAGAAAACTAGTAAATATTACAGTTCGAGAGCAAATTTACAAGTCGAAAAATTGGAACTGCATACTTGCAAAGTGCATATATGATATGCGTACCTGACAAAATTGCTAGTTTATGTAGGTAGAAGCCTAATAATTTGGCAACTCAGTGTATGTCAAAAAATTGTATCTCAAACAAAGTTTACCTATTCTTGCAGTGCTTTTAATGTTAGATTGTTGTTCCCGTTTAAATTTAGAGAGTGTGTAAATGATGTTATTTATGAGTGCAGGCAGGCGTTTAGTGCTCTGAATCATTAAGGGTAGTGCTTGGCATTAAACTGTCAAGAATCATATGGAGGATAATATATGAGAGCTTGTGAACAACACCACAGGAGTAAAGAAGGCCACCTTGACTGGGTTTACAGTTTCTCTCAGCCTTGTTAGAGAGGTACTTGGGGAAACAGTGGAACTTCACATTGAAAGCACAAGAGGCTTGTTCAGTGACACTGTTTCACTCCTGCTCTTACAGGACTGACACTGAATACATTTGGCATGTCATGTGAGTTTGTTATGCTCCACTTTGGCAAGGAAGAGGAGCTGTTCAATGAGACAGACAATTTTCAAGTGCTTGTGAAAGGAGCTTCAATATTCACGTTTAGCATCAACCCACTACCCTGAAAAATGAAACCTAATACAAGTATAATGTTGACTTTAAATAGATGCTGATGCCGTAAAAGAGAATGCTGACGCTAACAGCGAAGTTCAATATAAGCAAGCAGGAAGTTACTGAACGATCAGTGACACTAGATTATAAGATACATTGAATATTGCACACGTGCAAGAGTGCTACTTTAAGAAAATAAGCTAAAAATGAATCTTCACAGCAAACTGTAAAGAACTATCACACCACAGTGCAGTATTTCTTATCCTACAGTAAATGAATAATGGGTAGAGCCTCTGAATTTCATAAAAGGCCTCATGTTTCACTGCATAAAGAAGTGCAGTGCTGATCATAAAAGCATTTTGCATGAAATGCAACGATTTATAAATATGATGTGCATGTTGATCATGTGCTATGTTGAAGTGGAAGCCATGCTATTACTGTTTGGTTGTTACTTCAATCTGGAGGACCATGACACTGCTAGGTTTAGCTTTTCCTCAATCCAAAATAACTAAATCACTTCATGAAGAGCTTCATAATTAGCTCATGAATTACACCAGGTGTTTAGAGCATTTAAAACTGTGCTGTGGCCCTTGGACTGACTTGAGAAAGACAAGCCTAAAAGGGAAAGGATAACTTTACAGGGAAAACTTTACCATATCCAAGTCAGGCCAAGGGCCACAGCCCACTGCAGAGTGTTGAATGCACTAAACACCTGGTGCAATTCATGAGCTAATTATGAAGCCCTTCATGAATTGATTTAGGTGTTTTGGACCGGGGAAATGCTAAACCTTGAAGCACTTTGAAGTGTTGTGGTCCTCCAGACTACAGTAACAGGTGTGTAGGCTATAGTTAAATAGTAATAGGGTAGCTTCCACTTCAACTCAGCACATGATCACTTTAGCATACACATCGTTTTAATAAATGGCTACATTGCATTGACAGATGAAATACTTTGATATCAGCTCTGTGCAGTATACTGAAACATATGGCCTTCTATGAAACGTGACGTGACGTGAGAAAGTGTGAGACACAACCTAAAAAAATACATATGCTATGTTTGACATGGCCTCTTTTCACTAATCATAGCTGTGTTTTTCATGTATTTATTTTTGAAAGCTCATGTCCTGAAGACCACATGCAATTTATTGAATGAATAAAGGAATTAATAATGCATGGGTTTACCAGGCCTTTTAGGAATTGTTACAACTAATCCCCTATGTCTCTTACAATTAAACCCACTAAGTTGTAACATTTGCTTCCTTTCTGCAGATTTATTCAGAAATGGTGGCTACAAGAGACTCCTTTTAAGTTTTGTAGTAAAGATGTGTTGCTTGCTTGCAATTTTAATCTTGTGTTAGGTGCTTTTCTCTCCCCTACTGTGTTCACACTGCCAAGTACTGCTTTTTTAATGGATCTTCTTTTCTTAAAAGAGTGACTAGCCCTCTATCGACCTTTACATATTGAAAAAAGGAAACGGGTAATATTTAATAAACAGATTTTGGTCCTGCTACAGTTAAATTAGTCCATTAAAGTCAGTTTAATTAGCCTTAAAAAGAGCACATCAGAAGAACAGCTCAGAAGTCTTCACACTTTTCCATCAGTCTCTGTTCGACTCTGCAGTACAGAGTACGGTACAGTTCTGTAAAAGAAGATGACAATTAAATTAAAGTAAGTTAATGTAGTGATATTCTTTTGGAAGTAATTTCTATTTGTCCATTCATCATTACACATTTACACTATGTAAATGACAGCTGCTATGCCCACATAGAACAATATAGAGACATCTTTTTTTAATGAGAAAAATAAAACATAATTTCAGGACCTTTTTTCAAATAAGAAAGGGGCATATACTTTGATGAAAGATTATCTGGTCTTCAAGCTTTCTGAAATAGAAGCTATCCAAGGCCAGCGCTATGTTTGATATATGACTAACATTAATGCAGAGTCTGCCTCTTCACACTGCACCACACTCATAGAGCCAGAATTCATTATATCAAGATCACTCAGTGGTGCCAACTTCAGCACAACAACACCTTACATTTACATGCTGATACATAATTAAGAGAGTATGGACATAGTTTGACGCAGGAGAAAAAGACAGAAAGAGAGAGAGACATAGAGAGAGAGAAAGAGAGACAGGTTGTATGTGCTTATGCTAATGCATGTGCTTTCATTTTATGTAATTGTTTTAATCAATCACTTTTACAAAATTCATATCCAAAGTTAGGACAGTATGTGAAATGAAGGTAAAAACAGAAAACAATGATTTGTGAGTCCATTTTCATAAATATTTAAACAAAAACAGCACAAGTATGTTTAAAGTGGTACTGGTAACACTTTACGACAAGGTTCCTTAGTAACCCAGTAATTATGTGCCTACAACTCATGAATGAATGTAGTAACTATCAGTAACTAATAACATGTTATGCTTCGTCACTAATGAAGGAACATGTAAAGGAATTAGTTGTTCCCGAAGCAGTAAACATCAGGTAAAATACACTTCCAGAATGAATAGACAGATTCACAGATTTAATAATTCATATTTACTAATATACTAAGTTTAACTAATATAGTGAGTAAGCTTAACTGATATACTTACTAATATTAACTCGTAGGACTGGTAACAAAGTGTGTTAAGATAATGAAGGAATAATAAAAATGAGCTGAAGGAGAACTAATAAATACATTTATTAGAAAGGTTCATCTGTCAATGCATTCAATATACATACTTACTCCTGCAGGAACAACCAATTCCTTCTCATGTTTCAGCATTAGTAACAAAGCATAATGCATTAATTATTACTAATAATTACTATATTAATTTATTAGTTGTTGACTTTATCAACATCATTGTTTTTTGTAAATATACATTAATTCTGAAGTTGATCCCTGCAACATGCTCCAAAAAAGTTGAAACAAAATATATTATTTAGGTAATGCAATCATGCTGAAGTATTAAAGGAACATTCATAAAAGCCTAATTCTTTATGAGCAAGAACGAGTTGAAGCTTGCCAAAGAATGCATTAGCAAAAAATCCAAGAACAACATTCCTCAATGAGCAGTTTCAAGGATGTATTTCACCCACTACAGACCATAAAATCCTCAAAGCATATAAAAAGAAATCTCTATGCTTAAAGGGCAGAAAACCACAACCTATAGTCCCTCAAATGGCACAGCATTAAACACTGTGACGTTTCTGCAGAGGATATCGCCACACAGACTCAGAATAAAGTTAAGATTGTACTATACATAGCAGAAGCCATATGTCAACAATGTACAGAAATGCTGCTAAGGCTCCAGCTCATCTGAAATGGACTGATGCACAGCAGAAATGTGTTGTGGTCTGACGAGTCAACATTTGTGGAAGTAATGGATGCTGTGTTTTCCGGCCCAAAGAAGAAAAGGAGCATGCAGACTGTTACCAGTATAAAGTTCAAAAGTCAGGGTCTGCCATGCTATGAGGCTGTATTAGTGCCCATGGCATGAATATTTTTCCCATCTGTGAATGCAACATTAAGGCCCAATCCCATTTCTTCTTTTACCCCTACCCCTTGTTTTAGAGTGTCACCCTAACCCCTTCTAAATTAATTACAAGAATTAGTCGTTGAAATCTTGACCCAAGAAACGGGTCAACCAAAAAAAAAAAAAAAAAACATTGCTTCATTAATAGGCTACTAATTGTGCTCTGAAGGCAACTTGGCCCAACTTTGTAGTGATAAGAGAGAAGTTCAGCAACCTCACTGCTGGTCTTTAGTTGCATTTAGGGTAACATATGCTTTTAAAGAATGAATGCACTCACTGGCCACTTTATTAGGTACACTAATTGCTAGTAAAAGGTTGGACCCCCTTTTGCCTTCAGAACTGCCTTAATTCTTCGTGGCATACTTTCAACAAGGTGTTGGAAACATTCCAAACATTTTGGTTGGTTATTTGAGTTACTGTTGCCTTTCTATCATCTCAAACCAGTCTGTCCACTCTCCTCTGACCTCTCACATCAACAAGGCATTTTTCGTCTACACAACTGCCGCTCACTGGATGTTTTCTCTTTTTTGGACCGTTCTCTGTAAACCCTAGAGATGGTTGTGCATGAAAATCCCAGGAGATCAGCAGTTTCTGAAATACTCAGACCAGCCTGTCTGGCACCACCAACCATGCCACATTCAAAGTCATTTAAATCACCTTTCTTCTCCATTCTGATGCTCGGTCTGCACTTCAGCAAGTTGTCCTGACCACCTCTACACACCTAAATGCATTGAGTTAAGGCCATGTGATTGGCTGATTAGCTATTTGTGTTAAGCAATTGAACAGGTGTAAATAGGTGTTTACAGGTGTTTATCTAATAAAGTGGTCGTGAGTGTATAAGACATTTATTTATAATTGCCCACTTCAAATTTTTTGGTGATACAAAGCTGAAGTGAACTATTCTTGTTCAAATTGTTCTTGTTCTTGTTTTTCCCGTTCCACCATAAGTGGCACAGCAATTACATTCTTTCTACTTCAGGCATCAACACTGCTGGACTATTTAAGGTGGAGTGGGAAAATTAGCTAGCTAGCTACTAAGGCATTAGCGTACTTTCTTTTTTATGCTTGTTATGAAGAAAACAACATTAAACCAAGACTATGTGATGGTTATCGTAATTTTTTAAAGGAGTAAATTCTCAGATTTGTGGGTTTCTTTAGTCACTTGTGCAGCCATCTTGCTGGTTTTTCCATTTTTTCTCATAACACTCCTTTTGGAGTCTGCCTCTGAAAAACCAAGGCCCTCCCCGATGTAGCCCTAACAATTCTCCCTACCCCTCTGTCTCAACAAAAATTGGGACACCCTTACCTTAGATGTGAACGCGCAAAACAGAGAGCTAAGGTCTGAGTGGTAGGGGCAAGTGGTGAAATGGGATTGGGCCTAAGACTGGGAGATATATAGACATGTCCAAGCAACGCAGGCTGCCTTCTAAACAATCATCTATACTTATTTCAGCATGACAAAAACAAGCCACATTCAACACGTTAAAACAGCATGGCTGTGCAAACAGAGAGTGTGGATGCTACACTGGGCAGCCTGCCATCCAGACTTGCCTCCTATTTATATATATATATATATATATATATATATATATATATATATGTGTGTGTGTGTGTGTGTGTGTGTGTGCGTGTATTTGAATACATATATAATGGACAAAAGGCAAAAAGTCTTCAGTCTCCAAATGAGCTTCATGTGTTGCTACAAAGGAAGAGTGATGTGTGCATGCTTTTGTCCCAACTTTTTAGGGTGTGTTTCAGGCCGCAAATTTCGAATGAACAGTGAAGTTCATAAAGAAAAATATTAAATCATGTTTGTATATTGTTATTAACAGGTCAAAAAGAACTTACTAATATCTGCCTTCTGATTTTAATAGCATGTCAAATATTGTCATTCTTTTTTGGAAATGAGTTTTGTTTATGTGAAATGTCAAAACACAAGAATAACATTATTTGTTGTTTTTTATTTCACATCCAAAAGTATATATTGCAAAGAGAATAACCGTTATGACAGCCAGTGATCCTGATTGATCTGTGGTGGAATTCCCCAAGAAAACTGACCAACACACAAACATGCATGTATACACAGAACGGGTACACAGATGCAAGTGGCACTGCTTCTTCCACTACAGCAAACAGACTGGGCACCCATCCAGCTCTGTGCCAACCTGACATCACACACACACACACACAGTTGTACTCATGCCAAAGCTCTCGGAAGCTCAGCATGTGTTTGGTGTCCTCTGAATGCTCCATGCGTCGCCACAACCCGTCTGAACACTCCGTAATATCAATAATTGATGCTCTTGAGGAGTAGTAATTAAATTAGTTAATTATGCCGGTAAAATTACATGTAATTATGTGACTGGAGGGTATGTTTAGTAAATTAGTCTCATCCATGCTCACTGTGGAGAATGCTGCCAAATTTGGTTCCTTGATGATTAGGTCTTTTTTAGCAGGAAGTAAATGAGCCATTTATGTGGAATCATATGATCCAGTGACAACTCTCTTTAGGGTTCCTCTCTCTTCCTCTCCCATGCAGAGTGATTAAATAACTAATGTTTTTTTGGTTGGAAAAAATAAAAAGTTAAAAAAAAAAGTTGTAAAGAAAACTCCAGCAGATGCTGATATTTTCAGTGCTGATATCTGAAGTATTTCCAGCTCCAGAGTAAGAAAGCTCTGAGCCCCATGTTTCTGAAGCATTGAGATGAAAGTCATGCTAGGTTGAATAGCCACATGGACAAAAACACACTCTTCTCTGTAAATACTCTTGGACTCCAGGAATGTAACTGCTGAGTGCCCCTTAAAGACTGTTGCACCAACAAGATGTGCTTAAGATTAGAGAAGTCACAATAACACATTAGTTTTTCAACACCAACACTGAAACCTTTTTTGAGTTTTGATACTGAAACTGAAGCTTTTGGTCATCCAAAAGAATTATATATTCACATATTCACAACATATTTGCAGTGCAAATTGTGAATACACAACTTGATTATTACAAAAAAAGGAATATGAATAAATCTTTTAAAATAAAGTAATGAGTGTATAATTTAAAATAATTATTTGCTACTCATTACGTTTACATTAGAAATGCGTTTTGATCAGGTGACCTACTTTGTATGTTATATACTGTATGTTATATGTACAAGTAAATCACTGATGTTTCAATCTAAACTTGTCACACAATCATGATTTTTTTCTCTTATACCTGATTTAGCTGAATCAAAACTGTAAAAAGTAAAAGTAAATACATACAATTGAGAATGCCTGAGAGATTTTTAAGATTAAAATAAAATGTAATGTTGAGAACTAGACTAGACACTCTGCCTTTTCCTAAATGTGGTGTGGTCACTAATGATCAGTACTTGTTTTTGCCCAAAGATGAATTAGAACAGATATGAGTAATTTATTGTCAGTGTAATATGTGTCAGTGCACCTACGGCTTTTAAGATTTGAAAGGGCTGAATGAAAGTGTAAGGAGTGATTATCATATTTTTTTTCTCTTGGAACCTATTGAGTATGTATTCTATTTGAGTGACACTCAAGTAATGTACAAATCTTGAAAAAATACTGTAACAAAGTACAATCTCCCAAGTATTTTCTACCTCTGGAAGATGTTCAAGAGATCATTTTTATATATTATTACTGATCTAAAGCTGGTAATTTTATCCTTGATTGATCTGCCTCGGTGAAGATGGCACATGCCGCAGCCGGATGACTAAAAGTACTTTATTCTGAAAACATGCTCCAAATACTTCCTGTCTTTCCAGAACATTATAATTATTCTGATATGTTTTGCATTCATGTTACACCTTAGACTATTTGAGTGGGTTTGTGTATCCTTAACACATAATAATGAGGTACAAGAGGCACTGTGTGCTGATTGACAGCATGGCTGGTCCACTTGAATGTAGACAGTGCGTGAGGGGGATTGAGGGATATGCTTCTGAGGTCCTTTAGCTATCTCCGGTCCCCAACAGCGCCGGGACTTAAAAATAAGATGGGGAAGAATGGCAATCTCTCTCTCTCTCTCTCTCTCTCTCTTCTCTTTTTCTCCCCCTCCCACTCTCCCTCTCTCTCCTGAGATACTTTGGCAAGTTAATTGCATTATTCCACACATTCCCGGATCTCTCCATCTCATGTATGAGTCTGTGTGTGTGTGTGTGTGTGTGTGTGTGTGTGTGCTCTCACAGGCTGTACCTTAGGGATGAAGCAAGCATTCTTGATTTATTCAGAAGGAAAGCTCATCCCAAAGATGGGAGAAAAACATGTTCACAGAATCAAAAAGAGGCCTCCATTCTAGAGAGGAAAATTTGATTTGACTGGCGGGGTTGTCACGGAGACACACATGCGTTTTGACAGCGGGGGTAACTGGCTGATTGAACAATACGAAAACAAGCTAGTCAGACATCACAGGCACCCAAGCCCCTGCTCCCCTGATGTTCATTTCTGAGGACTTAGATGAGAGCACTTTTATTTGACAAGTCAAGTCAGGAAGCGGAAGAGGAGAAATGATCTAGAACCAGAGAGCTTTAGCTTTATGGGAGACTTCTGAGAAAACACAAATACTAACAAAACACAAATACTCTTTACACACACTCATCCTGGGAGTAAGCATACAAACTGATCATTGGATCTTGAAATACTCTAATACTAATGCATTTACTCTGTGGGTTTCCCTGCCTTAAAACTCAATAAAAAATAATGGTAACACTTTACTGTAGGGCACGGTAATGAAGGCTACATGACACCTACATAAGCACTTCATGACAACCGACACAAACGTACATAAACATTTATAAACACTTATTCCATAAGTCGTCAGCACTGTGTCACCCTGACATACCAAACACAAAGCCACTAAGTCAGCTGTCATAACATGCTATGTCATTTCACCTCAGAAAATGTCATGACACAACCTAATGCCACCAAAAATCTATGTCTCTTGACATAGTTGTTATGTCAGCTTGACATCAAAGTTGACAAAAGCAGTCTTTATGACAACTGACGACTTATGGAATAAGTGTTTATAAATGTTTATGTATGTTTGTGTTGGTTGTCATGAAGTGCTTATGTAGGTGTCATGTAGACTTCATTACCGTGCCCTACACTAAAGTGTTACCAAAATAACTTTACAATAATTCAAACTTCAGCTAGCTTTTAACAGTGTATTAGCACTAAGCTGTCACTGGTGCACATAAAGACTCTAGACATGGACATTTAAAGCTTGTGAAAGACATATGTTTTATCTGAAGACTGTGAAAGACATGCACAAGTATTAACAACTGATTGAAAGCTAGTTAGGCCAATGGTTCTCAGACCAGTCCTCAGGGCCTCAGCGACCCCCAGATGATGCAGATTTTTGCTCTATCCCTACATATTGTAAATTACATTGGAGGAAACTTTTTATCATCTTTGGACTGACTTGAGAACCACTGAATTAGACTTGTATTGCAGTCAGTGACACATCTGGAACTTCCAGAAGTTCTAGAGTGACATTTAGTTTCAGTAAATATGTCACACCTACTGTAAATCAAATGTAATTGGTTGATTCTATTGCTCTGTCACTTTGTAATGATTTTGGTGGTTTATTTGATGTTTAATTTAAAGCCTTCCACTGAGTTTCTTAAGGCCTGATCAGTGGGAGATGTCATTTGGCTGGATCTACCTTGATCTCTGATTGGATAATATTCAGTTGGCTATTTCAAGATGTTAACTCTATTGTTTCCAGTCAAAAACGTAATAATGAAATAACAATATTTAAACAAATAAATAAGAATATTACTACAATACCTGCAGAGTTTAAATGCAACAAGCATGACAATATTATCAAATAAAAAGAACTAAAAAAATAAAAAATGTATTTTTAATTCCATGAAATCATTGCACATTTCTAAAAGCCCTGAGGGTTCCCCAATGGAGACTGATGCATAGAGAGAAGCAACAGTACCTGGACACAGTGTGGTAAATATCAGCACAACAACAGTTCCAAAGCTTGAAGGTTAAAGGTTTCATTGTCTTGAAATAGTAATAAAGAAAACACTGCCACCTAATTATTCTTTATTCAATAAATCACTGAAGGTGAATGAATAATGATTGGCTTTACTCCAACACTACTATTATAGTACAAAAATACAGCAAAAAAGTGAAATCTAACAGAGAGGCAAAAAGTGAAGCCAGGCTGCTATCATTACTGTTTTAGTGAAAGCAGGCTATTGAGCTTTGCTGCCTCATGTCTGTTCTAATCCACTAATAACTATCATTTCTTCAATAAATATGCCATTTAAAGAGATTATAGTTTGCTGTAACAAATAAACACAGTTCAGTAATGCTGCGAGGAGAGGAACTCCAAATCAAAGCCTTTTATTCCACATAATCTCTCATATAAAAAAGGTTATTGTGAGCATTTATGAGCCTGCGCATTTTATTTGTCGCCTTTGATTGCTCTCATTACTGCACAATGTTGGGTGTGACTGTGTTGCAATACCAAGCAATTTCTCCCCCTCTCTCCACATCTATTGTCTAATCATAAATACTTGTTTCTTTCATTTTTTTTTCAGGTTGTTTCATTTGAAGCCCTCAGCATCACAATAATAACCGTTGTATAGTTTAGCTGTCAAGAGCAATTACAGTTGCTACGCCACACATTGAAAACCTTGTCTATTTAATACATTGTCTATAGATAAGGGTTTGGATGGTGAATTATATCATCCAGGTAATGTGTACTCCAATGAGGAGCAGCTTGAGTGTGACAGTGCAGACAGTAGATGAGATATACCAAATATATATTGATCAAGAGAAGTGCAGCTGGATGCCGAACATGGGACACATTTCTTGTCATATTAGTATTTGTTAATAACACACACACACACACACACACACACCATCTAACCCGCTTCTCCTTCTGGGTTCTGGGGGGTGCTGGAGCCTGTCTGTCACAATTGGCCCCTCCCAGTCCTGTCCATGTGTTCATGTTGTGTTTTGGTCTACTTCATGTGTTTTCTTTGTTTTGGTTTAGTCCAGCCCCCTTGTTTAGCGCCTCCTTATCGCTCCTCGTTACACTATCCCAGCTGTCATCAGGCAGAAGGCAGGACACACATACACATACAGACATACATACACATTCTCTCACACCTAGGGGCAATTTACCATGTCCAATTGGCCTAACTGAATGTCTTTGGACTATTTATGTAACCTCTGCAGCACTTCTTCATTTTTGTTTTCTCAACAATAATTATTTCTTTACATCATTTTGTCAAAGCCTCGGGATTTCATCGCCACTTCTGAAAAATGAAGTACTCTGTATTTTAATTTGGTTAGAACTTTATTACTCATTCTACACTTAAAAATTAACCAACAGGGATGCTGGTCTTACAAATATATATGCTGAAAATAAAATAAATAAATAATTGCTTTGTCATATCTGACAATACATATCAGTGTTCATTCAATTTATCAACATTAATATATATGAAATGAACTGTGATATATATGGAATGAACATTGATATATATGAAATGAACTGTGATACATATGGAATGAACACTGATATATATATATATATATATATATATATATATATATATATATATATATATATATATATATATATATAGTGAATGAACCTTGATATACATATATTGATGCACAGTTTTTGTTGGCCATCCTCAACCCTTCAACAGGGACTTTCATTCAATATATATCAAAGTTCATTGTATATATATATCAATGTTCATTTTATCTTGAGATTATTATAATCAATGCAGAGAGGCTGGAATCATTTACCTTACTTCAAGAAAACTAACTAGTTAAAATTGTTTCTTCCACAAAATCTTCTACTTGTATGTTAGATCTGATTCCTACAGGTTTACTTAAGGAAATTTTACTAGAAATAACCAAGCCTATTCCGTCAATAACAAAATCCTCTCTTAGCCTTGAATACATCCCAAAAACTCTTAAACTATCAGTAATTAGGCTGCTGATTGAGAAAGCTAACATCGATCCCTGCTAACTATCAAATTATAGACCTACCTTGATTATCCCTTTTATCCCTAAGATCTTGGAAAAAGTGGTAGCAAAACAATTAAGTTCCTATTTGTATAGGAATCATATATAACCCCAATTCCAATAAAGTTGGGACATTGTGTAAAACATAAATAAAAACAGAATACGATGATTTGCAAATCCTTTTCAACCTATATTCAATTGAATACACTACAAAGACAAGATATTTAATGCTCAAATGGATAAACTTGATTGTTTTTTGCAAATATTCACTCATTTTGAATTTGATGCCTGCAACACGTTCCAAAGAAGTTGGGACAGGGGCAACAAAATGCAATCAAGATGGCGGCGCGCACAGACGCAGCGGCTCACAGCTCTCCACTCTCGGTGCTTTTTTATTGTTTGTTTGCTTGTATATGTTTGTTAATGTCACAGTATGCTGGGCAAAAATAACATACAGCCGTCAGGGGCTACTGGATCTGAGTTTATGCTGGGGAAGGACTATTTTGTCAGACTATCACAGCTCTATCCACCATGGATAGTCCTGCCCAGCGGTAAACCGAAGAGGAAGCGCAGACAAAGGAAGCAAAAGCGAGGCTGTAGGGCCGGCCCACTAGCATGGCTAAAGAAGCAACCCTTTAAACGCCACTTCCCAGTATCTTCCTCTCCAACGCCAGATCCATCCACAACAAAATTGACAGCTGTCTTCGCAACTGCAGCATTGCAATCATCACGGAAACCTGGCTACAGCCAAGCATACCGGACACGGCCATCGAGTTAGCATGCTACACGGCTCACCGCAGATACGGCGACTCCAGTAAGAGCAGAGGAGGGGGCTTATGCGTTTACACACACAACAACTGGTGTAAAGATGCAAGCACACTAGACAGTCACTGCTCTCTAGACCTGGAATATGTGACTGTTAAAGCCTGGCCCATGTATTTACCACGCAAAATTTGCGTAGCCTTGGTAACGGCAGTATATATACCCCCGATGCGAATGCCAACCGAGCCTTGAGCAAGCTACATGAAGCCATAAGCAACAAACAGAACTCGTACCCTGATGCAGTGCACATCGTAGCTGGGGACTTCAACCACACGGACTTAAAAACAGTATTCCCTAAGTTCGAGCAGTATATCCAGTGTGCAACGAGGGGAAATAACACTCTGGACAAAGTTTACAGCAACATCAGGAATGCCTATAGGACAACCCCCTTAACACATCTAGGCTTCTCTGACCACATGTCCATGCTGCTGGTTCCTGCATACAGACCCTGCAGGAGGAGAATCCCTCCATCCACAAAGACTGTCAAAACATGGCCTGAAGGAACACTGCTGCAGCTACAAGCTGGTCTTGAGAGTACAGACTGGACTGTATTCGAGCATGAGGATCTGGAGATGTATACCAATTCTGTGCTTTCCTACATCAACGTTTGTGTAGGAAACGTCACTGTGGACAAATGTTGCCGGATCTACTCCAATCAGAAACCCTGGATGAATAAAGAAGTCCATGTCCTTCTGAGGCAACGTGACACAGCTTTCAGGTCTGGTGATGAGGCACAGTACAACTGCCCAGCGGTAAACCGAAGAGGAAGCGCAGACAAAGGAAGCAAAAGCGAGGCTGTAGGGCCGGCCCACTAGCATGGCTAAAGAAGCAACCCTTTAAACGCCACTTCCCAGTATCTTCCTCTCCAACGCCAGATCCATCCACAACAAAATTGACAGCTGTCTTCGCAACTGCAGCATTGCAATCATCACGGAAACCTGGCTACAGCCAAGCATACCGGACACGGCCATCGAGTTAGCATGCTACACGGCTCACCGCAGATACGGCGACTCCAGTAAGAGCAGAGGAGGGGGCTTATGCGTTTACACACACAACAACTGGTGTAAAGATGCAAGCACACTAGACAGTCACTGCTCTCTAGACCTGGAATATGTGACTGTTAAAGCCTGGCCCATGTATTTACCACGCAAAATTTGCGTAGCCTTGGTAACGGCAGTATATATACCCCCGATGCGAATGCCAACCGAGCCTTGAGCAAGCTACATGAAGCCATAAGCAACAAACAGAACTCGTACCCTGATGCAGTGCACATCGTAGCTGGGGACTTCAACCACACGGACTTAAAAACAGTATTCCCTAAGTTCGAGCAGTATATCCAGTGTGCAACGAGGGGAAATAACACTCTGGACAAAGTTTACAGCAACATCAGGAATGCCAATAGGACAACCCCCTTAACACATCTAGGCTTCTCTGACCACATGTCCATGCTGCTGGTTCCTGCATACAGACCCTGCAGGAGGAGAATCCCTCCATCCACAAAGACTGTCAAAACATGGCCTGAAGGAACACTGCTGCAGCTACAAGCTGGTCTTGAGAGTACAGACTGGACTGTATTCGAGCATGAGGATCTGGAGATGTATACCAATTCTGTGCTTTCCTACATCAACGTTTGTGTAGGAAACGTCACTGTGGACAAATGTTGCCAGATCTACTCCAATCAGAAACCCTGGATGAATAAAGAAGTCCAAGTCCTTCTGAGGCAACGTGACACAGCTTTCAGGTCTGGTGATGAGGCACAGTACAACGCCACCAGAACTGACCTGAAGAGGGGGATTAGGAAAGCCAAATTCAATACAAAAGGCAGATAGAGGATCACTTCAGCACGAACAATGCAAGGCAAGTATGGCAGGGGGTCCAACATCTCACCCACTACAAACCCAGCAACACAGCAAAGGCAGACAATGACCCAATTCTGGCGGAGAGGCTGAACCACTTCTTTGCACGTTTCGACAAGGAAAGATCAGAAACAGCAGCAGTTCCACCATTTGACTGCAGTGGTTATAGCTTCACGGTGGAGGAACATGAGGTGAGGAGAACATTGAAGGCAGTGAACCCCAGGAAGGCTGCTGGACCAGACGGAGTCACTGGATGGGTCCTCAGAAAAGTCTTTACCAAGATCTTTACCAAGAGTCTTTACCAAGATCTTCAACGCATCCCTATCCCAGTCCTTCATCCCGCCATGTCTGAAATCAGCCACAATCGTGCCAATCCCAAAACAGGCCAGCATCGACGGCCTAAATGATTTCAGACGCCCTGACACCAGTCATCATGAAGTGTTTTGAGAAACAGGTGAGACACCACATCAGGTCTTGCCTCCCAGTTACCCACTTCCGTTTGCATACAGAGCAAACAGATCAACAGAAGATGCCATAGCAACAGCGCTCCATACCACCATCTCCCACCTGGAACTGCAGTGGCACTATGCCAGGCTGCTCTTCGTTGATTTTAGCTCTGCTTTTAACACCATACTCTCAGACAGACTGATTGTCAAACTAATAGACATTGGTCTTCCTTACACCATCTGCAGTTGGATAAGAAACTTCCTCTCAGACCGTGTAAAGAGAGTTAGAGTTGGCTCACATCTCTCCACAGCTCTCAGCATTAATACTGGCTCTCCTCAGGGCTGTGTGCTGAGCCCACTCCTCTACACTCTGTACACCTATGACTGTGTCAGCAGCCACTCGGACAACGTCACAATCAAGTTCGCTGATGACACCACTCTGGTCGGACTGATCTCTGATGGCAATGAAACGGCATACAGGGCTAGTGGAGTGGTGCTCAGAGAACAACTTGGTCATCGACACCTCTAAGACCAAAGAACTGATTGTAGACTTCAGAAGGAGGAAGTCCAACTTACAGCCAACCTACATTGATGGACAGTGTGTGGAGAGGGTGTCCAGCTTCAAGCTCTTGGGGGTGTATATGGATGCAGATCTCCAATGGGGTTCTAACACCTCAGCGGTAGTGAAGAAGGCCCAGCAGCATCACTATTTCCTAAGAACCCTTAAGAAGTTGAATCTGGAAAAGAAACTGTTGACTGTCTTCTACCGCTGCTCCGTTGAGAGCGTTTTGACGTACTGTATCTCTGTGTGGTTCTCCAGTTGTACCATAGCACACAAAAAGGCCATACAAAGGGTCATCAACACGGCACAGAAGGTTATTGGACACTCCCTCCCCTCCCTGGAAGACCTCTACAGAACTCGCTGTCTCAGGAGGGCTTACACAATACACAAGGACAGTACACACCCAGGACATAGGATCTTTGAACTGCTGCCCTCAGGCAGATGTTACAGACACCCAAAAACAAGGACAAACATTGTTTTTATAACAGGGCCATATCCCTGTTAAAAACTATACAGTTCACCGGTAGGTAGATGTTTCTGTCTGCCTACAGGGATAAGTGCAATGACCCAGCCTGCTAAAAACAAAATATAATGTGCAATAATTGATGCTGCAAATGTCAATTTCTTCACTTGTGTATATAGGAAAGCTTAGTGTGTAAATAGGAGAGCTTAGTTAATTTATGCTTATGCCTGTATAGTTAACCATAGCTCTAATCTGTTATTTAATTTGTTTATATATTTAAACTTTTCTATTTTATATTTAAACTTTTCTATTTCTATTGCACCAAGAGGGGAGGGGGGGCTGTAAACCAATTTTGTTGCGCAAATGTACAAGTACAATGTGTAATGACAGTAAAGGTTAATTTCATTTCATTTCATTTCATTTCAAAAGACTGGGAAAGTTGAAGAATGCTCAAAAAACACCAGTTTGGAACATTCCACAGGTGAACAGGTTAATTGGAAACAGGTGAGTGTCATGATTGGGTATAAAGGGAGCATCCCTGAAAGGCTCAGTCATTCCCAAGCAAGGATGGGGCGAGGTTCACCACTTTGTGAACAACTGCGTGAGCAAATAGTCCAACAGTTTAAGAACAACGTTTCTCAATGAAAATCAACATTGAATGCCCCTGAACTTTGATTCCTCAGGCGACATTGCATTTAAAAACCGACATAATTCTGTAACGGATATTACCACATGGGCTCAGGAACACTACAGAAAACCACTGTCAGTGAACACAGTTCGTTGCTCCATCTACAAGTGCAAGTTAAAACTCTGCCATGCCAAGCAAACGCCATATGTCAACAACACCCAGAAACACCGCCGGCTTCTCTGGGCCTGAGCTCATCTGAAATGGACTGACACAAAGTGGAAAAGTGTCCTGTGGTCTGATGAGTCCACATTTCAAATTGCTTTTGGAAATCATGGACATCGTGTCCTCCCGGCCAAAGAAGAGGAAAAGGACTGTCCGGATTTTTATCAGTGCAAAGTTCAAAAGCCAGCATCTCTGATGGTATGGGGGTGTGTTAGTGCCCATGGAATGGGTAACTTGCACATCTGTGAAGGCACCATTAATGCTGAAAGGTACATACAGGTTTTGGAGCAACATATGCTGCCATCCAAGCAACGTCTTTTTCAGGGACGTCCTGCTTATTTCAGCAAGACAATGCCAAGCCACATTCTGCACGTGTTACAACAGCGTGGCTTCGTAGTAATAGAGTGCGGGTACTAGACTGGCCTGTCTGCAGTCCAGACCTGTCTCCCATTGAAAACATGTGGCACATTATTAAGTGCAAAATATGACAACGGAGACCCCAGACTGTTGAGCAACTGAAGTTGTACATCAAGCAAGAATGGGAAAGAATTCCACCTACAAAGCTTCAACAATTAGTGTCCTCAGTTCCCAAACGCTTATTGAGTGTTTGTTGTTAAAAGGAAAGGTGATGTAACACAGTGGTAAACATGCCGCTGTCCCAACTTCTTTGGAACGTGTTGCAGGCATCCAATTCAAAATGAGTGAATATTTGCAAAAAAACAATAAAGTTTATCCATTTGAACATTAAATATCTTGTCTTTGTAGTGTATTCAATTGAATATAGGTTGAAAAGGATTTGCAAAGCATCATATTCTGTTTTTATTTACGTTTTACACAATGTCCCAACTACATTGGAATTGGGGTTGTACATGAAAAATTTCTGTCTGGTTTTAGGCCACATCATAGTACAGAGATGGCACTTGTACAAATTGTAAATGATCTTTTATTATTCTCTGACAAAGGAAATATGTCTTTGCTAACCCTCCTTGATCTTAGTGTGGCATTTGACACAATAGACTAAAAAACCTTGTAGGGGTAACAGGAATAGCTCTTTCCTGGTTCAGGTCCTACCTCACTGATCGCTATCAGTTTATTAATGTAAATAGTGAATCATTTGTCCTCTCAAAAGTAAAGTATGGTGTTCCACAAGGCTTTGTTTTAGGACCTATATTATTCACAATATAAATGCTACCACTGCCCCCATTATCAGTAAACACAGCATAAATTTCCACTGCTATGCTGATGACACTCAGTTATATATATATCAAGCGAACTGGATGATAAAATTTAACTTAGCAAGATTGAGGACTGTATAAAAAACATAAATTACTGGATGTCGAGTGACTTTCTCTTACTTAACTCAGATAAAACAGAGGTCCTGCTTCTTGGTCCAAAAGCAGCTAGAAATAAACTGTCTGACTTAACACTTAAACTTAACAATTTCTGCATCAAATTCATCTGTAAAAATACTTCATGTCATGTTAGACCCTGATCTGTCCTTCGACACACATATAACTAATATTACTAGAACAGCCTTCCTACATCTCTGCAATATTGCTAAATTAAGAAATGCATTATCTCTACAGGATGCAGAAAAGTTAGTTCATGCATTTATTACTTCAAGGCTAGATTACTGTAATGCCCTGCTGTCTGGACGTCCCACCATATTAGCCCAGTTTTATCAACTCTGCACTGGTTACCAGTTAAATTTCACATTGATTATAAAATTGTATTACTGACTTATAAAGCTCTAAATGGACTCACCCCTCAGTACCTGATTGAAATTCTCTCCTACTATGAACCATCACGCCTACTGAGCTCACAAGGTGCTGGCTTACTACTGGTATCTAGAATTAATAAAGTTACATTGGGGGGGAGGGCTTTTCATACAAAGCCCCCCAGCTTTGGACTACTCTTCCTGTTAATGTTCAGGACTCGGACACAGCCTCAGTTTTTAAGTCTAGGCCAAAAACTTACTTGTATAATCAATTGGTAATTAGTTTTCCCTGTCAGATCTAGACCTGCCAGAGTCTCTGCTGCTCTGTTAATACTGTAATCTGTGATAAGTCATTTATTACAGAACAAACTCTGTGCGTGTTTTTTTTTTCCTTTCTTTGCCGAGTTGAATAGCTGCCAATCCTGTGCGTAATGATGCTGTTGCCTCTTCTGCCTTGATTTGGTGCCCACTGCTCTCCAGCCTTCTGAAACGGCTTGACCACCATTGAGCTTCTTGCTGTACAACGCTGTGCAATCCTCACCCTCAGATGCTGCTGTTGCCACTGCATTTTCATAAACTAATCAAATTAACCACCGCCACACCTGTTTTTCCCACTTTGTTCTATAATATTTTATACTAACAATGTTTGCTATTCAGTGTCAACCAGAGGAGGATGGGTTCTCCTTCTCAGTTGAGTTCCTCTCAAGGTTTCTTCCTCTTGCTCTTAGAGAGTTTTTCCTTGCCACCATCATCACTGGCTTGCTAATGGGGACTTGGACCTGGATTTTCTCTTTTATATATATATATATATATATATATATATATATATATATATATATATATATATATATATATATATATATATATGATTCATGAATCACAAAAATTACAATAGAAAACAATGGACAAATGGACATTGTTTACATGGCAATGGCAGATAGCGGAGGTGAAATTTCCCCATTGTGGGACTAGTAAGGGTCACTTAATCTTGATTAGGGGTGAAGAGGAGTTTCACACACTTTCTTTCTCCCAAACTTCAATCATATCACAACTCCATTTAAACAACACAAAGTGATTCAGTCATGCCAGTGGTGGGACACATCAGGCTACAAATTCAGGTTCAGGCTACAAAGTCACTCACCTATCACCTTTTTAAAGTAAGCTTCTAGCCTATTTTATGAAAGGTTATTGCCATCATCCATACACATACCATTCCGTTACACACATGTACACACATACACACACACACACACACACACACACACACACACACACACACACACACACACACACACATACACACACACACACACACCAGAGTTTCCCAGTTAAACGGGCTGTTTTGCGAAAGGCCTGATGTCGTTTGGAGCAGTGTAATCTCTCCCACACCTGCAGAGGAGCCGAGCACAGAGAGATTTATGGGCACAGAGAGGATGACACAGAAACACCTGGCATTTTCAAACAGGCTACTCTGTGCCCTCCTCAGCTCCGTATGGACTGTGAGCCCTCCAGCAGCCGCTGCTGAGCCACAGAACTGCCTCACTCAGGCAATATCAGAGATATACAGACTTTCTACCATCACCATTTCCGAAAACGCAGCATGCATCACACAATCTAATGGCTTTCATTTGGTATGTCCTTAGTTATATGACTACACAGCCAGCAAAAGATCATATCTGAACTGACAGGTTAAACTTTTCATTTTGTCCCAGCTTCACCCAATGAATTTCCAAGGGAATACATGATCTGCACAAACAGCAATACTGCAATGCAAAAAACTGTTCAAATCATTTCTGTCATAAGAAATTTTGTATTTCCAAAATGTAAAATTTATAGAAGAAGGACTTTGTAGAAAAACATTTGTGACTTCAGCTTTGAATTTGTGAATTCACCATGAAATATTTGTGCAATGTAGTAGGAAACTGATGTTTTCAAATGATGTAATAAACAAACAAACAAATAAATAAATAAATGGAGTTAAGAAGTTTTGAAATGACAACTGTTCAAACATCATTGCAAAACTTATAACAGCTGGTGAGACTACAAATAAAGTAACTAATATTATAGATTTTGTAGTGCAATACAAAATATGATAACAATATGAAGATTATGATGAGTCTATTTACTTCTCTCAGGTTACAATGGGATAACTTTTTTCATTATTTCCCAAAAATGGTAATCTCACTACTCATCAAGTCACTTCAAAGTTACTCTCTAAAACCTATACAGCTGGAAAGTACAACAATATTCAGTCATCATTACTGTACTTTAGAAAGAAATAGCATCATCACTAAACATCATTTAGAAGACATAAACGCCTTTGCTCTGCATTTTGGACAATGAATGTCTTTGTGATTATCTACATTAGTCGTTTACTAAGAGGATAATTTTGTAAATTTGATTTTATTTGCCAAACTATTTCTTTAAAAAGGGCTACACATACATCTCATACATCTCAGTATGAGGAAATGTAAAACATAGAAATTAAAGAATAAAATGCTTCAAAAGCTAATCAGTTTCATGTAACACTGATTATTGTAGTCATATATTACACTCAAACAACATCAAACAAACAGCACTTGACAGATCTTCCCTGCATTGTTTCTGTGGACAATGAAGATGAAAATTAAAAATGTGGAGTGTACGTGTGAGAACAGTTAGACTATTGTTGTATGAGTGAGCGTGCTTGCTTGGCTTGCTTCCTGATGCAGCAGAGGCTGGTTGAGGTCAGCTGTGCAGCAGATTAGCTCATCCAACTTGTGCATTATTACAGTAGATACAGTGAGTCTAAAGAGCTATTCAGAATGGAGATGTGTCAAATATAGCAGGATTATACAGTGTGTTTACAAACCTAATGCGATTAGAAAGCTTAAATAAGCAACACACCCACTGCGGGCCTGATCACTGAGAGAGCATTGTTTCTTATTAACTGAAGCACACAACCCTCGTATACACATATCAGAGATGGGGACTCGAGTCAGCGACTTGTACTCAAGTCACATTCTAGTCATATGGTGACTGACTCATATCTTGGCTCAGACCTGCCCCTAACTGGCTGGCAATTCTACTGAAAACACAGATGATTAATTTAGGGCAGCCAATATTAATGCGACAATGAAACATTTTGTTTCCAAGTCTACACAGGTATGACTTTGCCTGTCAGTTTTGTTACAGTCATGCACACTCACTGCTGCAGTGCTGTCTTCCTTCAGGCAGTTTTAATACAGCTACAAACATCAGAATTTTTTTTTTAGAAAAACCTTCAGTCTAATGGATAGTTTGAAGCCTAGTAGCTAATCTATCTGAAATTGTTCACTAATCTAGCTGAAGCTTTAGCAAGTTATAGATCAGGGGTTCTCAAATGTTTCCACCTTAAGCCCAATGTATCACTAGAGAGCATGAACACCCACAGAAAACAAAATTCAACATATTTACTTCAAAAACTTATTTTTGGAAAATTTTCAACAACTCTATAACAATAACTCATCTCATGTTGCATATCATGTTGCATAAAACAACAAGTTTTGCCAAAATAAGATTTTCATATCAGAAACTGGAATAGTTCTACAACACAATTTTCACACAAGTTGCCCACAAGTGGACAACTGTACAGAGTGCCTGAGGGGCCGTGGTTAAAAAAAAAAAAAGATCTTGCGATCGCTCACAGATGTTTTGCATTCCTTCACAAATGTTTTGCGTTCTCTTACAAATAAAAAAAGCTCAGAAATGGAGCAAGTTATTGATCTTGGATTGAAATACAAAAACATAGTGTCGCTTCTCAAAATCAAACATGATTCTGATGTTAGTTATGCAAACTGAAACTAAGATCGAGTGTCCTACATGACCTCATACAGTAAAAGCTACATTTACAGAGACAGCAGAGAACAATTGCTGAATAAACTCAGCACAGACTGGCAAAGCTTGGAAACATTAGCTATGCTAAAAACAAAGCTCTAATGTAGGCAATGTCATTGGGCACCTCTGGTCCTACGTTTGTTTGATGTCTGACAAGCATATATTTCGCAAGGGAATGCAAAACATTTGCGAGAGAATGCCATGTCATTAACTTTGTCTAAACCACGGCCCCTTAGGGGCTCCATACAAGTGAAATGTCAGTGGGCAGCATATTTCATTTTTAAAGACAAGGGGCAAAAAATTGGCAAAGCTGCCTTGGTGCACCACAGTTGCAGGGCTTTTATTAATAATGTTTACCATTTGAAAACATTTTATTTCATTTTTTATTGTTGATTCAATTTGTTTTTCACTGATTTTTATTACAAACGGTCATTGGTGTCCCACTACAGACCACCTGACCCCCACTTGTTATTAATTGAGGACCACCAAAAGGTGCTTTGTGGCCCAGTTGTGGCCCATGGTCTAGTGGTTGTGAAACCTTGTTATTGATGATTTTCATTTATAGCTTGCTATAACTTAAGCTGGTTAGCAATCAAGCTAGCTAGCAACATGCATACTATACAAACTACAGTTTAAGGTTGTTTTGAATCTTTCTTTTAAATACATTTAGTGTATGTGGTGCTTCTGTTCTGACAGAACTAAGGTTTTTTCTAATCCTAATGAAAGGCTCATTATTTGAAGTCTGGCAGGTTTACTTTTATACAATGTAATGGCTGCAGCTAATAACAAGACTAAACTAAAATTCTCCACTAAAGACATGAGACTTGACTAGAACTCACATTAATAGATTGGTGACCACCTCTGGCACATACTACCCTGTCTGGCACTTTCACATACACACAGGGTAAGCACTTTAGTGTGCACACACACAGAGAGTACACAAGACCACAGCACACTGACCAGGAGTGTGATTGAGGAATCTGTTCCTCTGACCAGCTTCAATCTTGAAAACAGAGCCCTGAGGTCAAAGCCATTTCTACTGACACACACACACACACACACACACACACACACACACACTAAAATAGGTGTGACAGACAGTTGGCCTATCGGAGGCCAAGAGCCGCTAAAGCTCACTAAATCCCAGTTTGAGGCTACTGGTTAATACTACCTCAGAAACAGCTGTCAGTCAAAGGCACAGGTGTCTGTGTGTGTGTCTGTGTGTGTGCATGAAACATTAACTGACTTACTGTATGGGTTTATGTAAACAATAGGGCCATTCTTTAGACATGCGGAGAAAAGCCACTGGAAGCAGATGGCACTGAATAATGAGTTATTATTAAAGTGTAAGAAAGAAGTGTGTGCAGGTGTGTGTGTGTGTGTGTGTGTGTGTGTGTGTGTGTGTGTGTGTGTGTGTGTGTGTGTGTGCTCACATGTGTGCGCAAGTTCACTTTTTTAAAACAACAAAGCGTTTGTTTGCTAGCTTCACTTTTCAGGAAGTTTTACACATATTGATGCGAAGGTGTTTATTAAAGCCACATTTTTCCTATGAAGTCAGTTTGTTAGCTCAACATACACACAATATCACTACTGTCAGAACAAAACCTCATACAGTACTGCGCAAAGGCCAGCAGAAGAAAATACCCCAAAAGACACCAAAAATAATCTTTAAAAAGCTGTTTGTCTGGGCAATAAGCATTTAGTCACTAAAAGTCATGCTATTATTGGATAATACAAAAAGTAGTGACTTGAAATATGTCAATGTTTTTGTTTCACCTTTTTCAAATCTCTACACAAAGGAACCTAGTGTCATTTGCAGTTCTAAGAGAAGATAAGATAAGATAATCCTTTATTAGTCCCACAGTGGGGAAATTCACAATTTCTCAATTCACACTGAGAAATTCACATTGGTTCTCATCCAATACCTGGTTTCAGCCTATTACATTAAACCAGGTCAGATGCTGATGGAATCTAATATGCATCCAAGTGCATCCAAGAGAAATCACTTCCAAGATAAATGGTTTTAAACAATTTATTTAGGTGTCTAAGACTTTGTGCGCAGTAATGTGCCTCAGAAATGATCACTGTAAAGAAAATGAGAACACATATGTAACCATGTAAATAGATTTCATTCATATTCAGTTTAGATCATTTCTACTGGTCCCTTCACCATACAGATCATTCTCACTTCTTAATGCAAAAAAAAAGAAACATAAAAACAGAACTATGAGGTTCTGACATGACAGTGGCCCTGTGCTTCTGGTTTGAGTGTCTAGTCCAGCCTAAGGGGCAGATTCTGTGTAAAAAAAAACAGCCCCTTAGCTGGAACTAGACACTTGGTTGTTTTGCAAGCACAGCCTTGTAAACACAGCAAATAAATAAATGCACTGCAGTGCAGTGTCTTTGTCAGGATGTGTAATAAGACAGTGGCTGAGATGTGGACCATTTGCCTATCATCATTACCAGACAGAGGATCTCTGAAATAGACCTCAGGATTAATTCCTCTGCTCTTCAGAGCCTGAATAACACTCAAGTCTCACACCAGCACTAGTTTCATCTACTGTAGGGCCTCTATAACTACATCATTGAATAGATTACTCGATTAAAACTTACCCTATCAGTGAACTGGCATTGATTAGTTTGCAATTTACACAAAGATGATGCATATTTTAAATTCTTCTACTGATCTCTCTCTAGTAACTGACAGCAACACTCAATTATATTCATTTCTGGCATAGTGCTTTTATTATGTTTTATGAATCATTTTGTTGTAATTATTCTTTTTTTGTTGTTTTTATGTTTTTTCTTAATCATTAGATGACTCCATTACTAATATAATGGATAGTGACAGCTCTAATCCAGCTCTGTCCACACCTCAGCCTGTCCCCTGACCACAGCACCCTGCTGCACAACTCTATAGCAAGACAGCGAATAATGACAGATGAGTTTTGTTGTTGTTGTTGTCACTGACAATAACAAAAGCATGTTGCAGTTTTGTATTTCTCAGTGAAAGCTCATTGACACAAGGGTAGAATTGCAATAGCACAATTGGATTTGTAAATAGAACTGGAGATGATCATGACTTTAATCATTATATCATGACTCTTCATCAAAACAAACTACTATAAATGTATATGCAAGTTGTTATGCAATTGCAATGTAATTAATTGTGTAATAATGCTAGACGTTTAAGGGTTAAGACTAGGACTTGTTGGGTGGATGAATTTGTGGAATGCTGTATGTGTAGGGTGGGAGGATTAAGGGAAAATGGAATAGCTGGGTGAGATGGCAAATTCATTTAAAATCACTGTCATTCTCGACTTTGTTTGTCATTGCTTTAGTTTTACTTAAAATAAATATATTGAGGGATATATGCTGATAGCAGGCTGGTCATCATTCTTTTTATATGACCTCCCACCGCACTCCCACACACATATACACATCATATTCTACACTAACACCCTGCCTTTCGGTCCAGCTACGTTTTGACGTGAATGTGCTGTTTTTCACAACACAACTGATACCGTGACGTTCCCTTTAACATCACTCTCTGTTGTAAGACTGTCTGCTTGACAGGGCTGAAATAGAGGCGCTGTGCTGATACATACTTAACAGCAGATATGAAAGAGTGGCTGCGAGCAGTGTAGCATTAATTGCCTCTGCAGTAATAGCATGATAAATTGTGTTCACTTTTGCTTTGCAGTAGAAAGAAAGGGCAAGTAAAGCAGAAGTGTGCCTGTTCAAAGCTTAATCCATATCTTGCGCTTGAGAACACTGCAAGCAAAGAGGCCTTTGAATCCAAGATTGATATGAAAGGGAAGATGTGCTCTTCTGAGTATGCTTTTAATCACTTCAAGGGGTTGACATTTAAATTATTCAAAAATGCTGTGCTTATTGACTTGTTTACTAGATCTACTGTAGCTTCCTTTTCCCTAAACATCGTCTTAGGTTACCAGAGAAAATTGTATATAATATCATATTAATGCTACATTGTACTGTGTTTGTGTTGATTTGTTTTATTATATGGTAATGCTGTCATTTACAGTTGTCTGGTTGTCTAAGTTCTAGGTAATAATTTTAGGTAAAATCACATTAGGTCATAAGACAGTCTAACAAAATTACACTGAATCAGGTTCTAGGAATTTACTATGTGGTACAAACTCCACAGCACTGTGCATTTATTTTGGGTAAAAAGTACCAAATAGTTACATGACATAAAAAGATGCACCAATAAAGTTCAGAGTCTTACAGTTATGTAACGCGTTTCCAATTTATTCTCCTGCTAAAACGTAACATTACTTTGAAATTTAGGTTGAGTATGTTTGTATGTACTTACAATGTTCTTTTCATCATTTTTCCAACAATAATTTTACTTTGGAGTTTGCAGCCCACACACACTCACACATAGTTAATATCTAGAATCTGTTTGGCATTTCAGTGTAATTTAGTTAAACTGTCTTAGATCTTATCATAAATATATTTAAAATAATTACGTAGCATTTTGGAGTTTGTATCTCACAATTACATGGTTAATACCTTAAATAAAATACTACTATACATGCTTTCTCCTACAGGCCTGTATTTCACACACAAACATACAAACACACCCACAAATGCACACATACACATACAGGAACTTTAATATCAGTTAATATTGGTGACCCATGGCTTGATCAATTTTAGGATTCAAACTCGTGATCTTCTGACAATAGGAGCAAATCTTGGAAGTTTATGCCACTGGTAGCTTAATAAGAGAAACTTTCTGTTAAATTAAGTAATAATAGAACCTGACTTGGTGATTCTGAACACAAAACACCATTATGGTATGTATTACAAAACAAAAAAAATGTCTCCAAATGTTTAGCATGGCAATAACATGTTACAGTACACACACAAATGCTATAATACAATACATCATACTCGTAAAATATGTTCTAAATAAATGGCCATCAGAAATCAATCAGTGACTTATTTTAAGCTGGGCAGCACTGAAAATTGAAGGGTTACTTCAACAAACAGTTTTTTTCTTTGTTTAGCAGCAATATAACCTTATTAAACTAGCAAATGTTTCTTTAGGGACAAATTATTACTGGTATATAGCTTTGTGATTTTTATGAAATTGTCCTACAAGTCAAGTCCATATATGCACTAGTTTGGGCTTAAAATTGACAATAAAGGTTTGTTTAATATATAATAGTGTTCCAACATTACTTGTGAAGGTAGACATTATTGTCATACAGCAAAAATTTTACAGTTTTACCAGTAGTTACTGTAAAAATTACAGGATTAGCTTGTGTTACTATTGGTGTTTTGATTTTTCAGGAATAGTATTTCGCCATTTTTCTATTTAGAGCTTTTACTGCTGCTATTTAACAGCATTTCCCTATGAAATGCACAGACAATTTTACAGTGTAGAACAGTCCCAGCTGCTCTTCTCCCTACAGCTCTGACTGCATGCTTCTTCGCTAAACCTTTTCCGGATGTTTCCCAGACTGGTGCAATAATGCAGCCTCTTTTCTTTTTAATTAGAGATCATCGTCAACACCCAAATCGGATGGCAGATATTAATGAGCGAGTGGAGGAATAGTAATAGGCAGTTTTTCTTTTAATTAAAAAAGCTCCGTAAATAATCACCTCATAATCCACCTGTCAGAACACATCCAGAGACCCGTATAATAACGATGGCCTGCACAGAGCAAACAGGCAGCCAAACACACACACATACAATCTCTCTCTTGTGCATATGCACCCACACATATTCCCTCGTCTAGTGACCCATTTGGGTTGGTGAAACTGCTAATATGCAAATATGCTGATGTGCTAATAGAGCATTAATAATTGATGGTCATATAAAATGGAGCTGAGCTCTGCTGAATCGGCAGGATCAGAGAGGCTCGGCTGCACTAAATGATTCATCATGACAATCTCTGCAAAAACTTCACAATTTACACAACCAACTGTTTTCCACTGCAGTTTTGCAGGAATGGACTCCAGACCGGTCCAGCAGAAGAAGCCCTAAAAGTTTATTTATTTGTTGTAGGTTCAACAGACCAGAGGCTGAGTGGAATTTCTGCTGCCTATACCACAAAAACAAAAGTATTCAGTCTTTTATCTCCATTTATTTTCGTCAGTGCCACATTAATTTTCTTAGTTGCCTGTGAATATCTCATCATTTCCAAATTAATAGATAGTATGAATAAACCTTTCATCCACAGCAGATAAAAACAGCAATATATAAGTAGCTTTCAGAAATAAGTATGTGTTAAATTGGAGTGTGACTGATTCACTGGACTTCTAACTGAATCCTCAAGTTGGAAACCTGCCTTTCACTCAAACTGAACTTTTCCCTCCACCATGTTCTCATATCTAACATTCTGTATATACAGTATCTGACTGACACTATCAAAGATCTGGTGGTCAATGACTAGACCAGTAGATCTTTGCCAGAATTTAACATAGATACTGGTTTATCTCCCTGATCTTTTTTCTGTATCATCATTTAATTTACTGTAAATTTGCACAGATTCATAATTCCTATCATAATTCCTAGTAAAATGCGGTGCAGCCCAGGGGAGGATGGGTTCTTGGTTTGCCTTGGTTTGTCACAGCATCTTATGCTCTTTGAGTGTTTTCTGCAGAGACGGGTAGTTCACTTTCTTGGAAATAAAACTTCTCACCAGGGGAAAATTTTTACTTTCTGGACCTGAATTACTCACCTCTGTTTTCCTTCTTAGTTACTGTCATTGTAAGGTTTCATGTCTGGCATGTGAACTAGGGAGATGTCAGTTGTTGGAACAATGCACCCAGTAGTGAACCCAAATATAACATACACAATAGATAATATGACAAGAAAGGAAAGTTAAGTTACATGAAGCTATGCAACATTCACTAAACGTTTTATGATCATCAGCTGCTGCAGTGTTGAGTTTGTAATATGGTTGCTAGATAACAGTTCTTTTGAACTCAGTATGTAAAATAATTAAAAATGTTGTGTCCAAATATAATACAAGAACCTATCCCATATCATGCTGAATAGCTATGTATTTCTTAATAACTTTCTATTAGTTAGTTGTTACCTCTGTTTAAAAGAAAATTTTTAGTATATTATGTTATTATATTATTCCTATTATATCTTAGAACATACAACTACAGAACTATTCTTATTAATTGTTAGTGCACAACATCACACATTAATGTAAAGATATTTCTCCACATATTTTTGTCCAAGCGTTAGGGCAGTTTCTGAAGTTAGCTATTATACAAGAGATTTTCAAAAGATTACACCTTCAAAAAATAGTGAAGTCAAACTTAAGTATTTCGTAAAGTGGCAGAGAGTTGAACTGAACTGAACTGAATTAAGAGCTCAGAGGCAGATTTATGACATTGTAATTGTCAATACATGTGTTTCTCTAAACTGAGCTTATAACACGTGTAATTAAGTACTGTCAGTGTGATTTGCTGTGAAAAATTTAATTTCCTTAGATTTCAATGGACAAAAATGAAAGTCCAGTCAGTTTCAATCTTAGTGAATGATATGTGATTATTTATCATTATTTTATTGTTTATGAACATTTGTGTTTTCAGACGAGAGCAGTGGACTCAGCATCTTTTTGGTTATATCCTGAAGTTACTATAAACTAATAATAAGACCTAGACCGGTTTGACCACCCAATTCCAGGCAGTAGCAGGGCTGATTTGAAGGTGAGTCTGCATTTCTGAGCACAGCAGGAGCCTCCTCAAACACAGCTGTGTTACAACAGGAAACATGCACTGTGTCATACTTTCACTTCCTCGTAGATATCTCTGTTAACAATGCACACAAACATATTCAAACCTCACGCCCTACATATACATTCAGCCATGCATATTCTTTATACTAAAATACTACACATACACGCTCTGCAGAAACACAGACATATGTGCACCACACACGTCTATACACTCTCTTTCATATTCCAGGAACAGCAAAATCTAGTTTTTAAATGGACTGTAGTGTGGTCATAAGCATGCCAGTACACCAGCATTTTCATATAAACCAAAAACCCCAAATGCAGCCTTTCACAATATAGACATTGAGCACGGTCCAGAAATTAAAGCTCTGTAATGAAGCTCCCTTAAAAGCAACCAGAATCAGTCATGAAAACTTAAATGCATCACCACATTGTGCTGTATTACAAATGATATAATCTACTTCAGCTGCTACTGTGGCTAGTCTTGTATTCATCGTTAGTTAAATTGCCTTTTCTGTTGGGAGACTGAGGGAGATGTATAAGTCTGAAGGGGCTGAGTGAGTGGATGGGGAGTGTACATCATGCCTCCACATTGATTCTTGGGAGCCCTTGGGAGTCCTCTCTCTGTTTGATACTAAACCAAGATGCCACTGGTCTGGTTTTTCTTCTTTTTTCTCAGAAATGATGGTAAAAACCCTCTGACATGATGCAGCACTTTCTCACTTATAAAAAATAGCCATTAACTTGGTGTTCATATAAGTTCTGTCAGTATATGGTTGTGTGACTGATTGCACAGACAGCAGCAAAGGAATGCACATTACTGTAAAATCCTCAACAGCATAACAAATTCATATTCATGCACTGTTATATTTCCAGACTTCTAGCCCTTCACAGAGAGGGATGGTGGGGAGAGAAGAAGAAGAAGAAAGTAAGTCAGAAGTAGCATTTTGGAGGAAACAAGGGAGAACAAAGAGAACATAGTGCTTTGGAGAAAAGAAAAAATAGTGTTTTGAAGGTAAGAAAGGTTTGTGAGCCACCCAAACACAACCACCTACACAAAGAGCAGACCTTTTTGTCTTCTTGGTGCATATATTTTTCTCTAAATTGCTATTCTTATACATGTTTTCTTTAGTTTAAAACAAGTTTTGTTTATAATTGTAATACAGACTTCTTAAATTCTCTGTATTACTTGTTATTTCAAATATGTGACTAAATGTGTTTATACCAGTTGTTTTGAGAGAGAGAGAGAGAGAGAGAGAGAGAGAGAGAGAAGCAGCTAATAAAGACATTGTTGGCTAACTAGGAGCTGGCAGGTTGTGTGTCTAGGTGGCATAGGGAACCCACACATGCCTGGCATCATTAGGAGCAGTGCCAAGTCTTTTGGCTGGCAGCCCTACCATGCTCTACTCTCCACTCTCCACTCTCCACTCTCTCTCTCTCTCTCTCTCTCTCTCTCTCACACTCACTCACACACACACACACACACACACACACACACACACACACACACACAGACGTAGATTCTCCGCACTGAGAAATTGTAAGTAAAACCAAGCACACATCTTGCACATCATGACCTGAAACTGTTCATCCACAATAATGCAGACATATGAACTACAAGTTCTTTTGCTGTAGGTGTAGTTACTCACTCAGATGCACACAGTCTCTGTCTAGACAGTATATCATTACAGTGCAAAGAATGGCTTATATAACTGACACCGGTTAGTTTTTCTTAACCCTCCTTCACCTGCTCCACACAGCGTGTAATGGAACATCTCACCTTTTGTTGAATTATTTCCCACTAGTAGCTCATTGAAACAAGTGAAGAGTTTTGAAGGTGTGTATTCTTCATTTTCAATCAATACCACATTTGTGTTGTTCAGTAGAAGAGGAGACATTTTATTAAGATTTGAATTGGAATTGAAAGTGTGTCATTTTTGACATTAAAACAAACAGAAAAAGTAAGAAGTGCAACCATGAACGTAAATCAAATGCAACAAGAATAAAATGCTATTTATTATGTAACTGTGTGATTCCTAATTTGTAGTTATATACACATAGCGAGTGCTATCCTCTATGCAGTTGCATGCTGGGGAAGCAGGCTGAGGGTGGCAGAAGCCAACAGACTCAACAGACTGATCCGTAAGGTTGGTGATGTTGTGGGTGTGGAGCTGGACTCGCTGACGGCCGTGTCGGAAAGGAGGACGCTGTCTAAGCTGCAGGCCATTATGCACAATGGCTCCCACCCACTCTGTGACATGGTGATGAGATACAGAAGCTCATTCAGTGCAAGACTCATTGTACCAAAATGACCACAGAGCACCACAGGAAGTCATTCTTACCTGTGGCCATCAAACTCTATAACTCCTCCCTCATTGTGTGATTCACAAAGTGTTGTTTATCTGTGCAATTCTCAATACCAAACTGTACTGTTCATATGTGTAATAATAATAATTACGTGTGCAAAAACAATAATTTGAACTGCTTTATACTAGATGATTCATATTTATTATTACAGTCACCGCCACTTTACTATATTCATAAGAACTTAAATTTCGTGTACTTATTGCAATTTTTCTCTTTATCTTTGTTTTAAATGATTAAAGTGTTTATTCTTTTACATAAATGGTTGCAACTGTAACAACTGCAATTTCCCAATATAGGGATCAATATAGGATTCTGATTCTGCTTCTGATTGAATTATAATCAAAGAATTACAATGCCTGTGTCAATGTCAATGTCTTCATAAGAAATAATGCAGTCCTGTGTAGTGTCTGATATCCAATAACACAAAACCAGACTTTTTAGAAATAAACCTTCTCCACTTTGACTCTACCTGCTCACTCTTTTCCAATCCAGATTCTGTTCTGAAAAACAGAATGCTGTTAAAGGGTCCATGTCAGGGAAAATTAAATTTTCCTCACTTTTTTGAAATTAAGTTCAAGTTTGATGCAGTATCTAAAAATAGCCGAAGTTCATGTATATACTGTTCATGTGTATAAACTACTCTGCAAAAAGAGACATTTTGAATTCACTGTTTTTGTGATACCACAAAAACCAACACTTTTACATACACAGATCAAGTATAACATTCTTATCACCTTCTTGTTTCTATGCTCATTGTTCATTTTATCAGCTCCACTTACTATATAGAGGCACTTTGTAGTTGTACGATTACACACTGTAGTCCATCTGTTTCTCTGCATACTTTGTTAGCCCCTTTTACCCTGTTCTTCAGTGGGCAGGACCCCCATGGACCCTCACAGAGCAAGTACTATTTGGGTGGTGGATGATACTCAGCACTGCAGTAACACCGATGTGGTGGTGGTGTGTTAGTGTGTGTTGCGCTGGTCTGAGTGGATCAGACACAGCAGTGCTGCTGGAGTTTTAAACACCTCAACGTCACTGCTGGACTGAGAATAGTCCACCAACCAAAATATCCAGCCAACAGTGTTCTGTGGGCAACGTCCTGTGACCACTGATGAAAGACTAGAGGATGATTAGCCTATACTGTACAGAGATGAGCTATCGTCTCTGACTTTACATCTACAAAGTGGACCAACAACACAGGTGCGTCTAATAGAGTGCTCAGTGAGTGAAGACAGTATTTCAAAACTCCAGCAGCACTGATGTGTCTGATCCACTCATATCAGCACAACACACACTAACATACCACCACCATCACGTCAGTGTTACTGCAGGGCTCAGAATGATCCATCACCCAAATAGTACCTGCTCTCTGAGGGTCTATGGGGGTCCTGCCCACTGAAGAACAGGGTAAAACGGGGTTAACAAAGTATGCAGAGAAAAAGATGGACTACAGTCTGTCATTGTAGAAGTACAAAGTGCATCTATATAGAAAGTGGAGCTGATAAAATGGACAATGAGCATAGAAACAAGGAGGTGGTCATAATGTTATGCCTGATCAATGTATATTTACCTATTACAGCAGTTTATTACCCACCCATTTACGCTGAAATTATAACGAGCACTTCGGCCTGCATTGCTTTTTGGTATAATACAAATTTAAATCCCAGTCTTAAAGGTGGCACAATAAAAAGGGCTTGTTTAAATTGGATAAAGAGAAGACGGAAATATTCATTTAAAATGAGGTATAACGGGTTTTTGGTACAAATTTTTTTTTGTTTAACATCCTACTATTTTTTAACGAACAATTTGTATTAGATTTTAAATGCAATGAAAACCCTGTGCACTGCAGTGACTCTCAAATCAGATATATTAGCTCATGTTTTGAAGATTTTATTACTTTCTTACACCATCCTCCAGAGCAAAAACAGGATAATAGATCTGGCATACTGCCTGTTGTACAGATGTGATGAATATACTGGTTCAGTATTTGGACAGTGACACAATTTTTGTAATTTTGGCTCTGTACATCTACAAAATATATGATTGAAGTGTCGACTTTCAGCTTTAATTCAAGAGGTTTAACAAAAATATTCCATCAACCATTTGGGAATTATAGCCATTGTTTACATAGTCACTCCATTTTCACAGATTTAAACGTTAATTCGACAGTTGAATGATAAGCTGTTTTATGGCCAGGTGTGGCCTGCTCCCTTGTTAGTTCATGACAAATTAAGGAGATAAAATGTCTGGAGTTGATTCCAAGTATTGAATATGCATTTGATAGCTGTTCATGGCAATTCAATTTGCAGTCCAACAAGACGTTGACGCAAGTGAAAGGGCCATCAATAGGCTGAAACTAAACAAACCTGGCAGAGAGACAGTGGAAACTTCAGCAGTGGCCAAATCAACAATTTATTACATTCTTAAAAAGCCTTGCAAGCTCAGTAACTCCAAAAGACCTGGAAGACCATATAAGACAACTAAAGCGAATGATTGCAGACTTTTTACTGTGATGAAGAAAAACCCTTTCAAAGCGACCCAAGGATTTCTGAAGGCAAAAAATGGAGTGTTCCTAAATGGCCAAGTCAGTCATACGACCTCAACCCAATTGTAAAGTTTTCACTTACTAAAGACAAACCTAAAGGCAAAAACACAAACAAATCCACAAACAAGCAGCAACTGAAGGCAGCTGCCATAAAGGCCTGGCAAAGCATCTCAAGGGAGGACAGGGTTTCAGCTTTTAGGCAGTCCTGCAAAGGAATAGCAACCAATAGTAACAATAATCCTTGTATTTATAATTGTATTAGTTTGTTCAATTACTTTTGAGCCTGTGAAAATGGAGGGATTATGTAAAAAAGGTTGCTTCATTTCAAATTTATTGTGGTGGTGTACAAAGGCAAATTAACAAAAATTGTGTCTCTCTACAAATACTTATGAACTTGACTGTACAAAAACTTTCTTGAAAATTATCCTCCACTTTTAAATGCAACTGTAACAATGTTTCTCTTTACGTAAAATATTTCATGATGAGATATCTTGATTTGACTTTAATCCCAAAGGTAGTAATTCCACAGTGCTCTATAGCAAAACAGTACAACATTAAATTAAAACACTTGTCACCATCTGAACACCCAGAAACATGATCACAGTTTTACAGTTCAATACATTTTTTGCCAATACAACATTCTTTAAATCGCCAATAAAATAATTAATTAAAATGATTTAACCATGGCTTTATTCATCATGCTGTAAAGGAACCAGTGCAACCTAACTTTTGACTATTTATAAGTATATGGTCACATAAAGCATGTTACCAAATAAGACTCATCTGTATGTTTTACATCTGCATTTACATCATGTGATTCACCTACAGCTAGAACACAAAGCCAGAGTAGTGCTAGCCTGCTTTAATAAGCACCAAAAGTGCTGTAAATTTACAATGAACAATTCAATACTATTGAAACAAGCTGCCAATATGCTAGCACAACACTAGCAGCCGGTGTGCACCTGTCCTCCACCACAGTGACACAAAGATTCTTCATCAAGATAGTACATTCAAAACTCCCAGGCAAGATCAAGGCTTGCAAATTTGATCCAGCTACATTTTAAGTGACAAATCTCACAGTGCAATTAGCCTTGAATTTGCAGGCCTTTCTTACAAAGGATCAACTGCAAATAGAAGACACATTAATAATGATAAAGCAATGATCATTTAGAAGTAAGGGATACACACATTTAGTAAGACAATCAGTTCTCCATCTGTGAGTGTGTTAATATTGAGAAGGTGCTGATAGCACAAGAAGAGGTGCGCTCGCATCGCTAATGAGACAGGGGGCCATAACAAACATCTCTTTTATGTAGAATAGTATTACTTATTAAAATTGCGTCTTAAATATTAATCAGCAGATAAATGGCCTCCTTTGTTTTCCGGTTTTGCTCCCCACAGATTCAGACGGAAGAGCGAGAAAGAGAGGTGGGCACACACGAAATCTCAGAGCAAATCATTCTCTTCCTTTTGAGAGATGGATTAAAAACAACCGGCGTAGTCTGATGAATTATGTAGGCAGTGGCGAGGAAATTAAATGCGGAGAGGATGGTTTTAAATTTTAATCTGAGCGCTTAGGTAAATGTTAAAGCACAAAGAAGAACTGTTCTTGAATAAAATATCCTCCCACTCTTGAGCATTGTTGTGCTGCCTACAATAGGACAGGTGTGTTATGCCAACAGAAATTAACTGCAGTCAAACAAAGTGTTTACAGTGTTCAGGTACAGGTAAGCCTTCCCTTACCTGGATAATTCCCTCCCAACAATGTAAACTACACTGCCGTTTAATATTCCAAAGCAAAGAGACACCAGGAACTTATATAAATACTACAAAACTCATTTATTTAATTTCAAATCAAAAATTTCATTAAATCATTAAACACAAGTTACAAAAAAAGCAGGGAACATACAGCGCTGTGCAAAATGCTTAAGGCACTTTAGAAAATAATATTTTAAAACATCTTCGCACAGCAGCACAGTATTATACATTGTTATCATCCAATATCTGATTTGGCCAATAGATATTTTATGAAATCAAGTGTGCTGGTGATGGAATATATCAAATCCATGTGATGCCTGGAGGCTTCCAGGAGACATCCGGACACAAGCGTTGTTTTTCAAACTATATCACAAGATATCAACTACTTCCCTGAAGAAAAAAACTTACCTTTTACTGTTTATGTTTGTTATTCTAATGTGGTCATGTGTTTTCATTGACAAAAATGCACTTACAGTCATGATCAAGGGATTGAATTAATGTGCTTAGGTGCCTAGGACTTTTGCACAGTATTGTATATTTAAAAGGAAATTACACAGAATCCTCAACAACTAATATACAATACTACAATTACAATATCAGTAAGTCCACACTTGCACCATTCTTTCCAGGGATGTTGAGGTCTGGGCTCTGGGGTGGTCTGCACATTGCTTTGAGAACACCAGCATCTTCTTTGTTAAATGGGATTGAAAAATTTTCTCTGTGTCTTGTAAGCATTTTTAGAATTTTAAGAAGTTTAAAAACTCCTGTGTTTTTTCCACTTATTTTCTTTTGACTAGAAATTAAATAAAAGGTGGTTTCTGACTTTTGCAGTACTTGTTTTATAGAAAATATGTTTTAAAATTCCTTTTCATTTATGTTAATGACCTGAATACATTTTGTCTACATTTTTTAGCTCAAAAAACATTAATTCAAATAGCCAAACTTCTCATATCAGGCTTTTCTTTACCTGCTTCATTTAACTGCATGGCATTCCTGCAAGGATGGCTTCATTCTCATGACTTTTCTGCTGCATCGGAAAGCAGAGGAGAAAAGGTCGGTGGAGGGAGATCACCTCAGCGCTGTGGTTATGTAGATAAGTAAATACCACAGAGCTAAAGAAGACCAGCTCACTCCCTCAATCGCCCCCTCACTCTATTGTTACCAGCTTCACGCTTCAGCACACTCCAAATTTTTCCTGTCACACTCCAATAAACCTAATTGTCCAAAATAAATGAGCTAATTTCTAAAGTTCCAGTTTATGTGGGTGAGATAAGTAGCTGGCTGATTGATTGAGGATTTTTTTTCCTTCTATTTTTTTCCATTTCTGTGATTGTGTGTGTGCAAACATGAGAGAGAGAGAGAGAAAGAGAGAGAGAGAGAGAGAGAGAGAGAGAGAGAGAGAGAGAGAGAGAGACTTTTGTCTGTGCACAAACGTTGTTGTTTGTGTTGTTTTCAATATGGGTTGATTTAACCCCCACTGATATCCAGCTACTGAGAGGGAAGAGAAGAAGAGAGGGAGAGGGATAGAGAGGGGGAGTGTCTCTGGGGACAGAGTGTGGAGTCTTACCCATCATTTGCATTTTTTCATTTAAAATGTTATTTGCAGCACTAGTTTTTGCACTAACCCCTAAAGACCAGGCAGATCCTCAGCAAAGAGGTGTTGCTGAGTGGAAGGAAAATGAAGGACACAAAGAAAGTTTCATAGTACAAATATTTGTTCAGAAAAATCATGCCTGCTCATTTCCTCCTTCAGTTCATTTGGTGCATTTGTGATTTTTAGCCGATGTACAGCAGGTGCAAAGCACTGCATTTCACTATAGGTCACATCCACAGATTGCCACTGCCACAGAACCTGCTGCAGCTGCAAACAGTGAGACCCAAGCCACCCTGGACACAGCATCTTCACCCCTCTGCTGTCTGGCAAGCGCTTCAGAGACCTGTACGCCTGAAAGACCACACTTAAAAAACTCCAGGGCTGTCATACTGCTGTCATACAACACCCACCCACCCTTACCCCTTATAGCAGCTACACCACTGTAACAGCACAGGTCTCAGCTAAGCTACAACATTTACACATCTGCACATGCTGTTCAATGTGCAATCCATTTGTACTGGCTCTATTTGCACTATATTCCAACCAATATCTCAACATTGTGACCTTTCCTTTTATTTATCCCCCACCTCCCCCCACCCATTAAATGCAATAATTATTTATAATTGTTCTGTGTAATATCCTGCTAACATTGCTCTCGGTACTGGACACATTATTCTTTTATGGACACTTTATTCCTTAATTCTGTGTATATTTTCACATCATTACACTTCATTTATTCTATGCTTGGTATTTTATAATCTGCAAGGATGTTTAAACTTTTATACCTTATAGTTTTACCTTTAATTAAGCGTCTGTAGGCTTGCTCCAAACAACATCTCATTGTACTTGTAATGTGACAAGAAAGAAATATTATTTTATCAGATAAAACAAGGAAAAAAATAAGTCGGCTTTTGAAACAGGGCTGCACACTGTTGATAAGCCTGCTCACCTCTGCCTCATGAATTTCCTGAAGTGCCAACAACAGTTCTTCTCTCATACTATTTCATAATGTACTTGCAAATTAGTGCTGTTATGCATGCAAATGCATGTTTATGATAAAAAGGGACTACATAGATTGGTCTTAAGGTCACACTTTGATTTGTTAGTGATAAACACAAAGAACACAACATTAACTCTACTTAACAAGCACCACCAAATAGCAGGAAGCAAATTGCATAGCAAGTTTGTAGGATATACAGCACTGTCTTCGAACCAGTAAAGTGCTAAGGTATTCATGCTGCCTCAACAGTCCAGTATTTTCTACAGAACCTATCTTACAGTGTACAGAGCTGTTTTAGCCATTACCTAGTGTATAAGGAGCTAAATGAATGACACACTTTTTGATATAAAGAATAAATGAGTAAAATAAATGAGGGAATTAGAGTCTACGGCATGAGTGTTCAGTTCCGCTCCAGTCCTGAAATGCTGCACAGTTTGGTCACCTCTCTGCTGAAATATGCTTGATAATTGCCTGGTTTAGTGGGTGTGCCTAAGTAGTGAAATAAAAAAAAAACTGTGCTGGACACTGGCCCCCTCAAAAGAAGCAACTTAGTGATGTAATACTGAAAACAATGCAGCAACTTTCCTATTCATGCTCCTCCTAAAAAGCTGTTCTTTTGTAGAAATTGTTGGACAAACTTACAAAATGGTCAGTCTAGGGATATAGTCAATTTTTTATTAATTTATTTAATTATTTATTTATTTAGTAATTTTGCTATGTAAAAATGTGTTGTTGTTCTTTGTGGAAATATCATGCTGTGACTCTAAACGTGGATCCCTACAATTCGTCATTGAGTTTAACTGAAACTTTCCCAGCATTTTCTAAAACATGTCCAACCGAAGATTTGAAAGCATTTGTTGATGGTATATTTGTTGATGGAGTGAATCAGTTACTCCAGAGGTTATACAGAAAATACTGATAAGGAAAATGACATGAATTTGATGTTGTCCTTCCGCTGTGAACAGTAATTCCACTTGCTGACCAGTCTGAAACATGTTATTTGTCAAAGGGAACAAGTTGGGAGTGGAACAGAGCGACTCGCAGAATGACTTAAATCATGATCTGGAAGCAAATCAAGGTGGGAGAGAGAGGGAAAGAGTAAAAGAGAGGAGGGGGGGGGCTAGCTGAGACTTTGACAGCTGCAGAATGGGAGACGTTGTAGAGGTCATTTTTATGTATACCCCTGGACCCACGCCCAGGTGTTAGTGCACAGTTAGCATTCAGGCTTCTGCTTTTTCAGCTGACTCATCAAGGCCTTCCATCTGTACAGTGCACAAGAGGAGCACACTCAGATTGAGGAGGTTACAATAAAGTAGTGACTATCTATTGCAGTGAATATGCAGACCTAATGCAGAAGATGAGAGAGAGAGAGAGAGAGAGAGAGAGAGAGAGAGAGAGAGAAAGAAGGCTTGCCTTTTACATTGACCTGTGCCAGATGTTGCTTGGTAGAGCATTGAGAATGGATAGTCATTTTTTCTGCAAGATACATCTCAATTAACAAGCTAGCACAGTGCCCATGGACAGATGAAAGGCGACTTCTGTGCCATCAGAATATTGATTTGTCTGCACAATCAGTCTTTAAGGAAAAGAAGAGACAACCCCATGCCCATCAGGATTAGCAGAGTGCTGTATTATATAGCTTAAGAGCTTTTTTCCTACATGGAAGGATCTGATTCACTGAGGCAAAAGGGTCTTGAATAATTTCCCCACAGCATTTACACCTGCTATGGATGCATTTTAGTTCTTTACCAGTTAAGATTTTTGCATGTGAACCGATAAGCTTTTGTAGGAATAAAGGTTCCTTCCTGGCCTGTGCAGGAAATGTCAGTGTAAGAAAAAATAGTTCAAATGTGTTTCTCCATTATCTCCTCGCTCTAATTTTCAACTTTATTCAAGCCTCACAGCTCTAACCTCTGTTTGAAGTTCATGGACACCTCTTGTACACACACACACACACACACACACACACACACACACACTCAATATCAAAGAGCTTGAGGATCAGCCATCTGCTCCAAAGTTAATGAAGAGAAGAAAATGGTGAAGAAGGTGAAAGTCATCACCATCTGAGGAGCACAGCTTCAATATCATTAAAAATTACCTCTACTGAAAGTCTGGGATGCATGTCACAATGACAAATAATCTATAAATACTAAATTCTAATATCTATAATGTCTACATCAACATTTCTAAGAGGCAGAAGTGAGAGTGGAGTGATATAAATTTTTATGTACAAGTAAATATCCATTGTTACACTGCTTCAAGCAATAATTTGGTTATTGATGGCAAATGAGGAGATGATTAAGCCAAACAAGAACATCAACGTCAGTGTATCAGTAGCTGAGAAAGGAAATCTAGCATGTGTTACACTTGTGGTAGGGAGAAGTATCAGTATTTCTCATGAAATGAGAAAGAAACTGACGCTCCAGCTCTCTGAAGCCACTGTTCATTCTGAGCAAATCGCACTGCTCGGCACCACTCATACACTTTCCCATCCCTGCAAAACGATGTTGCATTAAACCACAATAAAATCAACTAAAATGAAAAACATACAAATCTACCAAGTAAAAAGAACAGACAACAATTAGGAAAACAATAAAATAAGACAAACAGTAAAGGGTAAAAGAGCATTTATGGGACAGAACAACCAGCAGTCAACTGTTTTTTAAATAATGTATAGCTTTTTAAATTATTCAAACATCTGAGAGATAAACAGATTTTTAAATTAAAAAATATCTATTGTGGTGGATGACATTATGAAAAGGGCTGATCCAGAAAAGGCAAATCCCCAACCAAAGCATTTTTGTTTTATTTGGGTCAGATCAGGAACACTTTTTAACCATTCTTGATTCTTCTTGATCTTCTATCGGAACTGAACTTTGGAAGTGAAAGATAATGTCAAATGTGTTTACAAGCATGCTGTAATACAAGTAAGTAAGTAAAGTAAATAAAATTTATTTATACAGCACTTTTAACAAAGTGCTTTACAAAACAAAAACATAACGATAAACAAAAGACAAACATAAAACAAATGCACATAGGATAGAAACCTAATACAAGAATCTAGACTAATTTGATCTATTCTTTGCTGTCCAAGAATCTCTGAAAAAAAGTCATAGCCAACACCAAAGTTCAAAGGCATCTATATTTTTCCTGTCACTGTTCAGCTTTCATATCCATGAAGAACCACAGAGAAAATCACAGCCTGGACAACTCTCATCTTTGTTTGTAGGGTATATTATTTATTTAAACATCTTTTCAAGTTCCTTTAAACTTGTTGGCCAAGCACCTGTGTCATATTTCTTGAGTGCTGGACGTTCTGTTGTTAATAACTGATCTGAATAGGCAAAAGATTTCCACAATTTCCACATCCTCCCCATTAATGAAAAAGTTAGTGGTCTTTCCTGTTGTTATAATCTTAGTCTTCTTCATACTGAGTTTAAGTGCCATCATTACACTTTGTTTTTTAACCTCCCTTATAAGGGCCTTCAAGTCATCCAGATTTTCAGCTGTAAGTGGTGTATCATCTGGTTATTGATGTTTCTTCCACCAATCCCAAATCCTTGATCATCTTCCTGCAGTTCTGCTTCTTTCATTATGTGTTCTGCATCCAGGTTGAATAAGTATGGTGATAGTATGTAGCCTTATTTATCTCTTTTGCCAAAGTTGAACCAGTCTGTTTGTCCATGTTCTGTCCTGTGTAGAGATTCCTCATTAAAACAATACCAGAGATGATTTGGTTTTCCAATTTTCCTGACGACATGCCATAATATAGCTTCATCAGTACAGTTGAAGGCTTTGCTGTATTCAGTGAAACATGCTGACTTCTTTCTTGAATTCCTTGGCTTTTTTAAATAACCCTGCATACATTCACATTAATATCTCTGTTTCCTCTGCCTTTCTTAATCCTGCTAGCCTGTCTGGTAGTTCTTTTTCAGTGTAAGGCTTTAATCTGTGTTAAATGATTTTATGCATACTTTTACTGGTGTGTGATATTAATAAAATTGTGCAGTAGTTGTCTTGTCTCCTTTCTTTGGTACTGGGATATAAACTGACCTTCCAATCTGGCCATTGAGCAGTCTTTCATATTTGTTGGCATAATTTAATCAGTACTTTAACTGAATCTTCTTCAGAATCATAAATGTTATCAATTCCTGTGGCTTTCTCTTTTGGCATTCATCTTAGGCCTTTCTGACATCATCTTCCAACACTGAAAGTTTTTCACATCAACAAAAGTGTCTTGGCTATTGACATATTTTTGTAGAGGCCATTTGTGTATTCCTTACATCCCTACTTTGAAAATTATCTTCAGGTGTAGCTGCCCTACTCTTTATGTATACCATCATGTCTGTGATGGTTATCTGTGTACCATGGATTTTATAAAAAGGGTGAAAAGCATTTATTAAATAATAAGATACAACCTCACACTACTAACTTGTTGTCACTGAAGTTGTATTACAGTTACAGTAAGTGTTGAAATGGCCTGAAATTATGAATGCATACAGACTTGTTTAGGACTTAAAGATTAGGACCTGGGACTTGGAACTGGGTCTTGAAACTTGCCTGTACTGACTTGGGACTTGAATCGAGACTCCAGCGTCTTGACTAGGGACTTGAATCAGGACTCAAGTTGAGACTTACTTGTCACTTGCAACTTTGTGATTCCAAGGATGCTGTGTAGACAATCTATTCCCATCTTTACCACTTCCAGTTTCAAGTGATTCATACTTTGAACATTTCAAGTTCCTGCTGTGATTTTGCTGTTGCAGCTTTAAATTCTCTTTTCTTGCTTATCAACTTCAGTAAATAGACTTCACGAGGGATTCGATCTAGCCACATCATATGCACAAACTGTACTTGGAGGAATCTTTAGCTCTTCCTCAGCGAGTTGAGTGCCTTCCAACCAGAGGGTCCCATCTTCTCAACAGTGATGCTTTTGTGGTTTTCTTGATAAAGTACAAAAATCATTTACCATGATTACTATCTTCTGTACAGATGTATTGATATCACCCCTATGATCATCTGCCAATGACATCATCCTATATTGCTGCTGCCCAATATATGTGGTAGGTTTAGTCTGGCACCCAATACAAGACACTTTCTGCCAATGAAGACCATGAAAGAAGTTAAACCTCCATGCATCATAGCTCTCTGCTTCTCTGATGTACACAAGCCTCTTCACCTCGACATGATACTATACCATTCTTCTTATTTTTATACATCCATTTATTTAGCTTTCATTCTTTGTCAGTTAATATCTCTGCAGTTCCAGTGCAAAACTAAAGAAATACACTTAAATTACTAAACAATATAAGAAAATAGAGGAAAGTTATGTCTATTTGGTTATAATAGAACATCACTGTAATTAAATGCCTTGGACATGTGGACCTCTTATATTTTAATGTCACTGTCATACTGTAGTGGGATGTGAACCAAAGTCTATGGTTGTATATCTGAAGCACTGCCTTTAAAATTGTGTTAGCATTTCAATATAAAAAGGGAAAAAAAAATTCTAAAGTCCTCTTTCAGAAGGAAAAGGGATTGATCATGTATTAATCACTGCAGCCATCAGTTTAACACCCCACCAAGGACCTTTTAAGATCTCTTTATTTTTAAGAGTATAGATGTATAAAAAATGAATATTTAAATGCCCTTTCCCATGACTTTGACAGCCCTTTTATGTATTGACATCTCTATTACCCTATTCCATTCCTGACATTTCTGCTGTCATTCTCATCTTTATCAAAGACACCAGCTTAATACCTAAATCAATAGCTTTTCAGTCTTCTGAAACCTTTTATTAGAGATGTGCTTGACCTTGGGTCATGAACTTTAATCTGTATGACAGCTCAATCAATCCCTTTTCAAATGATGATGAGCCATTGTGAGGAGGGGGGCTAGCATGTTACCAAAAGGCTCAAAACATTTGTCCCAATCAGTCCATCATATTGGTCCTATTTATTTGACTCAAACCTCATGCATAAAGAAACTCACTGTGCAGACAACAAACTACAGCGAGGGAGGAAAATTCTATGAATAAATCCATGAACAATGGCTGCAAGGCAATTTTTACAAGAAAATAATTTAACCCACAACACAGGCAAGACTGCATTTAATTACATGCAGCCACTGTTCTAAGATCAGTTATAGTAGCAGCAAAACGTGTCATGACTCTGTACACTCTCTAGGCATTGAAGCAAGGTTGACAAGGTCTATAGTGACCTTCCCCATTGGTCCTTTTCTGACTTTGACAGGTGCTGAAATCCTCTAACATGCTAAATGGGTCAGACTTGTTCAAAGGCAACAGAAGTCAGGTGCGTGTTAGACATTGGTCTGACAGCCCACCTATGGCATCATGCTGAGAAACACGGTCAAATTCAGCAGGTTCACACTCCCTCAGCCCTCGCTGGGCAACCAAAGCAATCTGCTGGGCCAACCAAAGCCCTCCGCTGGGCCAACAGATGGAGAGGCATCCGGTGTTGACAACCACATGCTCTCTTGGTGGTTGCTAGGTCGGCGTGGCAGCAGACACAGTTGTGAAGCCTCATGTGTGCTGATGGCATACGCATCAGTCATTCTCACCTGGTAGGAGAACAGATCATCTGACCTAAGGTCTAGTTCTGACCGTAACCAAAGTGTTAGTGTTACCTGAGGCAAACAACCACAGCGCTCAACCAAAAAGCTCTACATGTTCAAACTGCTTCAAAAGCTGAGACCTGTCACTGCACTCTGAAATGTGCAGGTGCCATTATGGTTCTTGTATTGGACACACTTCTAGCAAAAAAAGTAAAAAATTTATATAGAACCTTTGTTTACCATCACTGTCAAACAAAAACAGGACAAGAAAACAATGTTCTACTTTCTACTAGTCTATTCATTATGAAATTGTGTTTCAGAATTATGTTTAAAAACTTATGATCTGTGGAGATTAAAGTTTTTGAAAAGTTCTTCAGAGTCATTTACAGAAAGGATTCTTTAAAGAACCATTGTTTGAACATTTCGTTAAGGAGTCAAAAGTGCTTCTGCAATAACAGTTATTCTCAAACTGGTGCCCAGCTCTGCCAGATGGCTTACATTTTTGCTCCAACCTGACTTATCTCAAATTTTTTTACAGATATATTAATTTGCACCAAAAAAAATGCAACCAGTCAAACCCAAATACGTAAATGCATAAAAGCTATGAGCATTATTGTTGTTCCGACATGTTCTACCTCCCTTTATCCATGAGTACAGAAGGAGAAGCTGTTCTTTGTAGGGAGTAAGCAGCAGGTGGACAGCAGGTGAGATGACTGCCTCATGTCCTCATTCACATGCCGTCCACCCCTGGATTTATGAGCATGTCATGAGCAGCTGAAGCATGCTGGCCTGGCTAAAGGTCTACTCAAGGCTGAGAGAAATGGGCTGACCACCCACTGACTGGCACAGATGCACCAGAGGACACAAGAGAAAGAGCTAGTACCACAGACCCTCAACGGACGGATAAAGAGGAAACATACTCCATGCTGGACCAGAGACAAGGTTGAGGAGTAAAAAAATGGAGTAGAGTAGATAAATGGAGTATGAATGCCTATGAATGTCTTACGAGGCATTAATGTAAAGTGAGGGAAGAAAATGCTGTAAATGACGGATGTAAAATTTCGTTCAGTGTCAGTGAACAACAAAAGCCTAGCCTGATACACTCACATTTACACCACTGAACATGAAGCTTCTCTGATTTTGTATGGAATCAATCTACGAGCTAAGCTCTGAACTCAGATCACTAGCTTTGCAGACATTTGTCACTCTGCAGCCAAGCTGAGTTAGCCAACATCACAGCACAATGCTGGAGGCCATTTTAAATTAAAGCTAATCAAATTGGCTGTTCTGCCCTGCGCTTCCTAATGGCCCTTGTAAGCCACTGTTATATAGATATGGATTGGAATGTGAAGGGAATACTGAACAAAGGCAGAATTGTCATATTTCAAGGGGCAAAACACATTTTACTATTCTGTGAGCATAAATGTCACAGGAGAGAAATAGGTGGATAGCTTGAGACATTTTAAATGCAAAAAACACCTTTCCAAGATGTGCCCATCTTCTACATCATCTGCACAACTTGACTGTATTTTAAAATACAGAAAAATACCACACTGACGTTTATTCTCTGTAAAGCTGTTAACCTATTCTCACTCAGAAAATTAACAAAACGTAATTTGAGTGTGTATTCAAATTTTTATTCTCACTCAGAAAATCAATAAATCAATAAAACATGTCATTTGAGTGTGTATTAAATGTTTTGCATAAGACTGTATATGTACTGGATGAAAATTGGAGGCATTATTTTAAATCTATTTGGCTGCAAAGAATGTGTGCAATGTTTGTATTTTCAAACTGGGATTTATTTGGAGATTTGTAGAATCACTTTCTGTTTACTTGATTTGAAAATGCCTGTTGCCCTTTACACCACGTGAACATTTCACAATGAAAGAACCAGTAAAAGTAATGAAATGGTTAAATTTATTAACATGCATCATTTTTGAATGTTCTAGTTTTTCCCTCACCTATTTGTAGGTCAGTTACGTGCATTATTACTAAAGCGACGATAGATTGCGCTGGTAATTCACTAAGACCTAGGTAGCAGGAGGTGAGGCATTAATTCTGACATTTTCCCTTCTATTCCTGCAGTAACACATGCTTATTTGTAAAGTGCACTTTGGAACTGTGAGTGACCCACAGATCAAAACCAATGGAAAGACTCGTTCAGTGCTGGAGCTGAATAATGAGTACAGGAATCCAGCCTGGGAAAAAGCAGATCGAATTGACACTCAAAGACACAAGGCACTGCTCTTCAGACAAGAGCTCCTCCTGAAGCCATTGTATCTGGTATGTGCATTTGTGTGTGTGTGTGTGTGTGTGTGTGTGTGTGTGTGTGTGTGTGTGTGTGTGTGTGTGTGTGTGTGTGTGTGTGTGTGTGTTTCTTTAAGCGGAGGGACACTGTTTGGCTCGCTTGCTGGGAAACGACACTTCAAACCCACAGCTGCGAGCATGAGGGGACTCCAGCTCTCTGACAAAAAGTTCAATAGTGGAGAGCTGGCAGCAAGAGATATGCTTTCACTTAGGGATCACAAGCTGAGAGAGGATGTATTCAAAACTCTTCTCTCTTTCTCTTTCTCTTGCTCTCTCTCTCTCTCTCTCTCTCTCTCTCTCTCTCTCTTGGTCTCCCTTTTTCGCTCTCTTTTCTCTTTTTTTTCTCTGGGAATAAACTTGAATAAACAAGCCCTTGCTTTGTGACTAGTAGCCCCTCTCACAGTTCTCTGAATGAAATGCCATCTCCAGGCATTTTTACCACCATGGTAGCTGAGAATTCCAGCCATGCAGAGCTGATGAGGAGGGAGATGAGAGCAGGCAGGGTTTCAATAGGACTTAAACACATCAACTTCTTTCAGACTTTTTTGCTTGAAAACAAACATGTGGGCTAAAAAGTTGTGGGCAAAATTTTTAACTATAATATTTAAAAAATCTATCAACACTATTTGTATATAGATTACTGTGTGGAAAGTTCTGATAGAGAGAGCAACAAAAGAGAGATGTCACAAAAATATGTGTCATGGAGTCTTCAGAATTATCAAAACAGAGACCATCCTAAATTTTCTTTTTAATTTCCTGTCAAAACATCCACTAAGTACAAGTTATTAATTTTCAGCATCAGGACAAAAGCAGGAAACAGCTTCCATCCAATTTGGTTACTTGCTTTCAGTTTTTCAACGAAATTCGTAGGCATAGTTTTTCCAAAAGTTCAGTTTTGAAAGTGGTTGAATTTTCTGTTTCGTACAATCCAAGTAAACCAAAACACTTTCAATGACATTGAGATATGGCAGTCAGTCTATTGTTCTGAGAATATCACCAGCTTCTTTGTTTGATTGGACATTTTTTTCTTTTTTGTCTGTTTCTCTTTCTCAATAAAAGCTTCTTGACAGATTCAAATCCTTTCAGACTTTTTAGATTCAGTGTTGACTTGTTCTGTTAAGTTGTGTCTCACAGAAAGACCTGTAGATTTTTTTCAGATCTGAATCAAGACTGGAACTTGATTTTCACCTCACTTTCAAGGATGAAAGCTTTCAATACTGTTTATCTGATAGTGACGGTTTTGGTGGTCTACCGGGTCTTTTACAGTTTCTGTCTAAATTAATTTCATTATCATATATACAATGTCAAGCTTGTTACAACAGAAGAAACTTTTTTTCCAAAAATTTGTATATAAAACCATCTACAGCACATTCTTCATCAATCTGAAGAATTCTTCATGATGCACAGAACCATTATATCATGCAAAGGGTTCTTCTATGTATTTGGACCAGAAGAGTAAAGCGAGAGATTCACTTTCATTCAGTCTTCAGAATTTGCAATACATCACGTGAAAGGTGAGTCCCTGAAGTGCAATGGCTCTTTAGAAATTGATGATGGATCATTTGGTCATTGCATCAGTATGGCAGCATCATGAATGTGTCCACACGGCTTAGAGATGGAGCGTTCTAAATGTACCATATGCTTCTCAGCCACTCTCAGAGGAGCAGCACCAAAACACTCTATTTTATTTGTTTAAAAAACATAACTAATTTGTGCTCCTCTCACACTCGCTCTCCCATTCCCCTCTCTCTCTCTCTCTCTCTCCCTTGCTCTCCCTCTTTCTCTCCCTTGTTCTCCCTCTCTCTCTCTCTCTCTCTCTCTCCCTTGCTCTCCCTCTTTCTCTCCCTTGTTCTCTCTCTCTCTCTCTCTCTCTCTCTCTCTCTCTCTCCCTCTGGCCTTCTCCAGCTTTGCCATTAGCGTCATTTGCTTGTGGCTGAGAAGCCATTAGAATTTTAATGAAGCTGACCCTGGAGGCAGGACTTCACCAGGCCCTAAACAACACACACAGCCCTGAGGCAAGAGCACTTTCAGCATTTCTCTCTTTCTGTCTCTCCCTCTCTCTCTCTCTTTCATCTCTCGATGTCTACTATTTTGCACTAAGTATTATTGTTACTATAATAATAATAATTATTGTTATTGTTATTATTATTATTGTTATTATTGTTGTTGGTGGTGGTGGCGGTGGTGGTTTTGGTGGTTTTTATATGCTGCATAAAATGCTGCAATGGCACAAGACCACTGCTAAAATCTCTTCATTACAAAATAAGAATATAACACATAAACATGCAACAATATCCATGACATGCTTTCCAAAATCAATATTGCTTCTGCCCTTGATTCAGTGATATTGCTTAATCAAAATGCCTCCTCATAATGCACATTTAGCGAACAAGAAGAAAAATGAATATCATTGTCGTTGGGTGGAGCTGCACTAATGTGCACAATTTCCTGCCTCATTATGGCATTAATCTCAACCCTCTCTTTTATACTGTAATTACTCATTTGCAAAGGCTAAAATAATCATATTTAATTGGCTTCTGGAGCACCGGGTTTGGATTTTGTAGCATCTGAGCCACAGGAGAGGATGACACATGTTCTTACCTAACTCGAAGAGGAGTCGTATCATATTGCACAGTTTTCTACTGTAAGACGGTTGCTCAGTGATGGATGTATTTCAGAAACGGGTCATGCGGTTGCATCAGCTAATCAAAGAATGTGTGACCTCTTAAAAAGGAATGACTTGTTCACTGTTCTTAACTGAACCGAGCTCAATAGACATTTGAAGCTTTTAAAAGCCTGCACACAGAAAATGATTACATTAAATGGTTATGGACATGCTGCCCTCTGCCATATGGTGCCTGAAACAGTTTTACGATAAGCCTGTGATAAGATTTTTGAATCAAATATTTTTTTAAATATAATTTTTTCCACCTATGGAGGAGAGACAAAATATTATGAGACAAAATTGTCTCCAAAGAAATTAGATTACCACTTTACTATTATCATGGATAATAAAAATAAAAAGGTTTTATCTGCATTACAGACATTATGAAGAAATCTGAGTCCATGTAAAACATACCATTTCACATCAAACCATTCTGACTATGTTTGCATCTCAATATCTGAATTATGGGGAAGTTGAAAAATTGGTGGAATTCCCCTTTAAGGTGTACTAGCTCTTCTAAAGAGATGCTAAGAAAAAAAAAAAAAACTAGGCCACAGTGTTTTACCATCTTGACCTCAATACACTAGAATGAATTATTCCTATAACTATAGTTATAATTACTTATATGAACTAATTAGAGAGAGTTGCCGTGGCGGTAATTATGCATCTTGATTACTTGAAAATAAATAATGAAATCAAATAAAGAACTTGCAGTAGCGATTCTGTACAAACATACACAGACTAACTGTAGTTAAATATGAATGATGTGACAGAGCGATACAGCAAGCCACGACATGAAGATAGCTCAGGCATAAAGCTGGAAGGAAACTGAGCACAGCTAACACTTAAGCGTGCGTTTGTGTGTGTGTGTGTGTGTGTGTGTGTGTGTGTGTGTGTGTGTGTGTGTGTGTGTGAGTGTGAGTGGTTTGTGTTGTCATAAGAGCATATGCTCATACATACATGAGTGCGTTCATGAGTGCATACTCAGGCTAATGGTTTAAAGGCAAAGATGTAACAGGATTATATATTTAAAACACAGAAATACTACTGTTACTAATTGACTACAGTCACAAAAATGACATTATACTCAGAAATAAAGGTCTGTCGCAGAGGTGGTGCTCTCAAAGTTAGGGAAGATAATCGCACCATATACCACTACAATGATATTTTTTAAGCTGCATTATCTTCATACTCCCAGGCCTGACTGCAGGCTTTAATATTTTATTTTTTAAAACATTATAACATGTACACCACTCCCCTGGGAAAGTGTGTAAGAATAGTTATTAGTCAATAGACATTTTTGGACATCATCGGTGTAAAAATGTGTTTTGGTGTAAAAGTCATGCTCATGTGTTACAGAGGATGAAGTTTGATTGCTTTGCCATTAGACAGTAACTCTGTTGATGAACTGAACTGAAGTGATTAAGCAAAGGCTGTTTCTGTTACTGTGTCTTGTTAGTATAAAGTATTAAAAAGAAACTTGTTCATGTACTTGTAGTGACTATTAACTGCATTTAAACTAAGTAGCCTATCTAAGAGATAAGAAAGAAAATGTACAAGCTACAATTTTGTAGGAACACTTGTCTTCTCAATGCAAGGAATAGGTCTCGATCGTAAGTGAGACAGCTGAAAGATAGAAATGTAACCGCACTCTTTATTTCAGATTCCCAAGATATGACAGTTAAAGTCTAAAGGATGTTTCTGGAGTCCAAACCTATTTTCATGCTGCAAAGTTCCTATAATCACAACATTTTTGTTTTATTTCTTGTAGCAGACTGGATATAGAAAGAATGGCATCTTTCCTTTGAATGTTCCAAATAGCAAAATTTCAGGCCATTATTTGTTTGGAATCTCTCATATTGCGGTATGCCAATTATAAAAACTGCAAGAATTAGAACTGACATTAAAAGGAAAGTATTTAATGAGAAATTCATGGAATGGAATGGGAATAGGTTACTGAAATTTGAGAAATCTCTCAGTTAACAATACTATCCAATTTAAATCTAACTGAATTTGCTTAAACAGTAGCCTTCACAAACTTGTGCACACTGTATATGTGTTTGTGTTTAAGTGCATGTGTCAATGTGTGTGTGTGTATCTCTGTGCTGTTTCAGCTCCAGGCAGGGAAATGATTGGCTCCCCCCTGAGGGCCTCTGGCTCCCTGCAGCATGTGGAAACCATGGCGCGTTGCCAGGATACCAGCCCCCAGTCTGTACTGACAAGCAGACATGAAGAGCAAAGATTAATTATTTACAAGCACAACCCTGTATGCCATGACGACTTGGCACTTTTCCTGAATTAAATGTCACTATCTATGAAGCCACTGCCTTTACTACTTATTTCATATGGGTCTTGATTGTGACCCATGATCCTTATGCACATCTGTGCTATAAAAGGATGCTGAATATTCAGCACTGGCACCGTCATATCACCCTCATGTTTAGAGCTCTGTGAGCAGATGATTCCTTTGTGATTATTTAAAGGGAGACCTACATCCAAATTTGTCTAAAAAGGTTTGCCTTAAGGTTTGTCTTACTCTGATTTATAATTCACTTTCATTATTCAGACTCTCTATCTCACTTCTACTGTCATATTTCACTAAATGACCTGAAGAATGAATGACACACTAGCCATTTTTTAGGTAAACTGGAAGGCGGGGTTGCCCAAAGCATATATAGTAACTGGTGTTATACTGGCGGTGTTACCTGCTTTAGTAATTCCCCACATAGCAGCTATTTAATTAATAATACAGATGCATTTATCCTCATTTTAAGTGTGGCACACATCCAGCATAGGTTGCTGGATGATATTCATGCTTAAGTGTGAGCGTGCTTCAGTATGGTTGTTTCAATATGCCCTGCCAGCTTCCTCTCCCCGTCCACCCTGTGACGGCACAGCAAAGTGATGGCATCTGTGCAGTGGCCGCCCAATAGGGACCCGCCTTTTTCCTCTTTCCTCTGTTCTCCCCCAAAGCCCTTATGCGCGTGGCGCAGAATTTTATTTGCATTTGCTCTCATACATATTCATAGCGGTGGGGTCAGCTCACATGGAGAGGAGTGATTTAATTGGGCTTTGGACGGAGAGGATCCTGAGTGACAGGCGGAGGAGGTGGATCCCTACTGCTAGAGGGAGGACTGACCCTGAGCTGCCTTTCTTTTGTTCCAAGCTCTCTGTGCAGAAATAGAAAACTCTTTTATCCAAGATAACACAGAAAGTAATTGAATATCAATACGCAACTTTGCAGGACCACCGACAGATGTGGTACAGCATTGTGTATGAAAATAGGCAATGGTAGTGATTCTGCATTTACGTTATACGGTTTAAGATTAGCTTCAAACGCGTTTCATAGCTAATCAATCCTTAAGGAATTACATACACACACATACACAGAGGTATATGTACTTATTTTTCAGTTCCAGAAAAAAGTAGAAAACATGTGAAGGGTTTTTTTTCAAAACGCATTACAGACCGCTTTCAAGGATTTTGTTTTTTTCTATGATATGGACTTAACACATACAAGAAATATCAATGCTATATTAGACAAATAATGGATATGGATATGTAGCATTTTGGAATGAAATTCAATAACCTCAACAACTCAGTAACCTCAATAATTCAATAACCTCAATAACTCAATAACCTTTATAACTAAATATATTATCAGACCAACATTTTGCCTTGATTACAGCTTCTATTCTTTTCAGGAGATTTGCATTCAGTTTTTTTAAAGAAATCGGCACAGATATTTTTCCACACCTCCAAAGTTCACAAGCTGGTTGCTGCTTCTCACAACCCATGTAATGCAAAATACATTCAGTGACGTTGAGGTCCGGACCCTGGGGTGGTAATCCATTGTTCTGAAAACAACAGCAGCATCTTTGACTGACTTGCAACTGGTTGTTTTTTGTATATTTCTTTTAGTCAGTAACAGCTTCTTGACAGCTACACATCCCTTCACCCTTTCTACACATAGTGTTGGGTTGTCTTCTCACAGTGGAAGGATGGACAGAAACATCTGTGGATTTGTCAGATCTGAAGTATGAGTGGAGCTTGATTTTCTCCTCACTCAAGTCAACTCCCAAAAATGCTTTTGTACACTACTGAGTGTTAAGAACTTTAGAATTAAAACAAATATACTGTGATTTTACACCTGTCAGCATGGTAGGTGGCTCAAAGTTTCCTGATCTCTGCTCAAGCTAAAAATTTACAGTAACTATGCAATACCAAGTGGGGCTAGTCTGCCACTGCGAAGTCAGGCACCAAAACTGGGTTTTTCCAACTGTATTCTTGTAACCTAGACATCAATAACTTTTAAGCAAAAAACAAAACAAAAAAATTACGAAAACATGATATTTTACTGTATTTATGTTGATTTACATTACTTATAATGTTACATTGTTGTTTTTTTTAAAAGGCAATAAACACAATTTTATGGTAGGTTATATTGAAACTACTACAATAAAGCACTCATACAACAAACCCTTAAGCACAAATTCAAACCAAACAACCTGCACTGCAACTCCCCTTGTTGAATACTTACTGATCAATATTATTAATCAAATGGCTGCTATAAGGGTATGAACTAAAGAGCTAATGTAGGTAGTACTGGTAGTGGTTGGTTAGTGTAGTGGGTAACACCTCTGCCTTCTATGCTGTAGACTGGGGTTCAATCCCCACTGGGGTAAAACACACTACACCAATAAGAGTCCTTGGGCAGGACTCCTAACACCACCTTCGCCTACCTGTGTAAAATGATCAAACCGTAAGTCGCCAAATGTAAGTTAGTATTTTATTATATATTTTCTACTACTAGACTTCTAGAATTATGCATTCCTAACATCTAGATGTTGTACACATAGATATGTCTCTTACTGACCTCGGCCTGCAGTGCTGACACTCAGCATTCTTATATGAGTCTGTGTGATGGGGGATGTCAGAACTGAGACAGAAAATGTGAGGCAATAGAAAACTCTGATTGTAGAGAAGTTGCTTGGTACAGCAGAGTAAAGGCTGGATTCAAGCATCCAATCCAGCTTTGGCTTGTAATTTGTTATCAGCAGAGGAGGCTCTCTGCCTCTGATTACTGGCCTCTTGTGTAGTGTGTCAGCCCCCTATTCCTGGCAGAGACGTAATTGCATTGTTCTTGGTGAAGGACGAGGGGCGGGAGAAAAAGCATATGAAGTGAGTGCTGTGTATTAGTTTCCAGATTGTTCTGAACGATTGAAATGCATAGTGTGAATCTGGCTGTTTCAATAACAAGACAAGGTTGCAAATTGCTTTGACAGTGCTCCAGTCCTGAGTACCTATTTACAGTACAATTAACAGTAATGAATATTTCTGACTATTACAGTAATTATGTTTATAATTACTCATTTGCGATTTATATTGCTTTAGAAAATGAGTGTCTGCAGGAGTAAATATTCAACACTGTCACCTAAAGTATCAGCGCTCCTATTTTCAATGTCACAAGGACATTACAAAGCTTTGTGCGATCCAGGTCTTTCCAGGAAAACAAATTAAATCAAAACAGAATCTGTTTGCATATTACAGGTAAATATTCTCTGCCTTTGAAGGGAAGAAAATAATAATTGAAGCCGATTGTGCATTTTCTTCCTTCACTATGCCAGAGTGCATTTTTGTAACCCAAACTAAAAGTAATTTCACTCACCTACTGCCATTCAGACTGCCACAATTAGCAGCCTGCACTCATGACAGAAAAATCTATAGGTTCAGATGATTTCCACAGGATTTTATATTGCTTCTTAAAATCCAATTAACTTCTGAAAGCCTGCGACTTTTAGACAAAATGATGTGCCGCGGCAGCATTGTTGAGAAACATTGGCCGATGTGATAATTGGCAGCTATTCAAAGAGGCTCTGACAGCCACTCACTGCGTCTCTATGAACAATCAAATGCCCTACTCTCTCAGAAACCTGAGTGTGCAATTCAGTCTTTTCTTTTCCACGTCTTGAGATTTTTCAAAAGCCTTATCATCGAGCGAGCGGCACAATCGTTTCTCGCTGCATGGATATGTGATTATTCAAATCTGGACACATTTCATATCTAATCAATACCTGCACTGTCGGCTCTTTCCCTGTGCTTTGTTCAGCAGCCCCTGGAGCTACCAGCAGAGCTACAGCATGGAAATTAGAGGTGCAGGTCTGTGGGAGGGTTTTTATACTCAGATCTATATATTGATATTATGCCAAGATAGAATTCGCTTCATTGAAAGTTTGCATCTGGGTGCAGTACTTGCCTGAAAATTGTTGAAGTGATAAAAGATTCTCTTAAAATAGCTAGATAGCCAGTAAAGCTGCACACAAGGTGATGCCATCATGTATCTGCATAACTGCACAAACATGAAGATTGTACTTGTTGTTACTGTTAATGTTTAATACGACCTTGCATTTAAGAAGTAAGTATGTAAGTATGTAAAATGTCATTTGTGCCCTTTAACCCTTTTCTGCAGGCCCCCTAGTTGTCACTCTGCAAGAGGAACTGACTTTGATATTTTGGATCAGCGTGTGAATAAATACAATATTTTCCCCATGATTCTGCTATCAGGTTACCTAGGACACAGGTGGCTCTGTGTGTGTGAAATGCTGCAACTCTATGTTGAGCTGCTATCGAGCAATGAGAAGTGAACTTGGAGGGTTGAGAACATTCAGCTGTGAAAACAATTTACGTCTTTCCAAAAAGCAGCCAGGCTGAGAAAAAACAGAAAGATTAACAACTGTAGCCTTTGTCATATGAAAGGCTTGTGCACAACTACCAAAGTCATTTCAGCACACTTTTATAAATGCTGACTTGCTTGCTCACCCATGCAGATGAAAATCCAGCTTGTTTCCATCATACACATTTCCATTGCAATATATTCCAATAACATTATCATTAACATAAAAAAATATGTAGCATAATAACCAAGAGACCACCAAAACTGGCAGAAATTGCATTTTGGCTACTATAAAAATTGGTTAAATTTAATTTATTAATTCACATTTGTCACATTAATTCACACATGTCCTGGTCAGACTCATCTGCAATTCATACAAGAATTATGAATGGAGGAAAAAAAAACAGTCAGTGATTGTATTAACACCAACAGCCACAACACCCCACCATCTCACACCTTTAATCTCTCACTGTGTGATTTAACAAGTGCAAAGTTGTAATCCAATTTGCTAGAAAGCCAATGGGGTGGCCTGAAGGTCACGTCTACCTCACCAAAACCACACAAAACTCCAGATGCAAGAACCGAAAAAAACTTGTCAAGACGTTTTGTTCACTTTTTTCAGATCTTTTTTTGAGATCTTGTTCTGTATACATGAAGCTAGGAGAGCTGGTCTAGTATCAGATTCCTCTCTTGTTTACTATGGCCTGACTAACAGGAGCAGATCCTAGATTCAGAAGATTCATGAAGATTCTTTGATCTTAGAATACAGTTCTAGCTATGAGAAGCTGGATAAATATGGGCCTAAGTCTACAGAAAAGAACGATGAGTTTGTATTTATAGTTTTCTGAAATGGTGATGTATTAACCCTTTGAAATCCCAGACTTATTACGTACTATTATTATTAATCAGTAATTACTTAAACATCAGTGTAAACTGGCTGAGCTTTTTGTATGTTATAAAACTTGTAATGTGAGCGGTTAACCTCTGTGAACGAGTGGTGAGGGACAACATTTATGTAAAATGCACAATTAATTTGGTTGCAGACAACAAGCTTTCTGAATTAAACATTTTAGATGTGTTTAACTGAATAGGTGTTTCCCAAAATGTGCCAGAGGAAAAGAATAAAACTAAAAGCACAGCGACCTGAATGAACACAACTAAGTTTTGATTAAAGCGAACTGTAGACATGAAAGCTGTCAGATGTTTTATTCAATTCAGACTCTCCTTTTGATCACCACTTTCATCATAGTGTTATAAAGGAAATAAGCTCTAGAAAAACAAAACATGAATGGAAAAGTCACTGATTGGTGACAATTAATTAGTGAAACTTGTCCAAACTGTCAGTGTGCTTGACCAAAGGCAAGAGAAATAACAAGAACAAAAGAGAAAAAATAAACTCACTTGATAAAAACATAGTTACAGTGAGTAACAGAATATCAGGAAAAAGTCAAAGACTGTTTATTTATTTAATTTCTACTATAAACAACTATGAAGTACAAGTTTCTCATTTTCAGAAGGTATTTCTGAGGAAATTAAATATGAAATAATCAACTTGCTTCAAAACTTGAATTTGCTGCTAGACCATCAAAACCGTTCTCATCAGATAAACATCACTTAAAGCTTTTTATCTTTGAGAGAGAGGAGAAAGTCAAGCTCCACTCTTGCTTCAGATCTGAAAAAGTCTACAGGTGTTTCTGTCCATCTTTCCACTGTGAGAAGACAACTCAATGTTGAAAGGATGTGCAGCTGTCAAGAAGCTACTGAGAAAAGTTACTGAGAAAATCTGCAAATAAAGAAGCTGCTGGTGTTCTCAGAAGACTGGACTGACCACCCCAGAGTCCAGACTTTAATACCAATGAAGGTGTTTGGGATTACTTGGATTGTAAAAATCCAAGGAAAAATGCAGAAAATTCAGTTTGCAAATCCTAATACTGAACTTTGGAGGTATAAAATCTATCTGTGAAAAACTGAAAGCAAGTCTCCCGAAACAAATAGATGCTGTAACAAAGGCAAAGATTGGACATTAAATACTGAACACACACACACACACACACACACATATATATATATATATATATATATATATATATATATATATTTCATTGATGTTTTCTGCACAGTTTGCACAGTGCTGTATAATGTGCTTAAACATCAAAACAGCATCCATACATGTTATATGCTAATGTTCTTCAATTTTTCTTTATGCTGCTATTTCAGGGTCATATGTAGTAAATCCAATAGATCTACTCATTACATGTAATTGTAATAATAACACTGATTACACTGAACACTGTTTTTTTTTCCTGTTGTGAGTTATTTTCTAAATGGTAAGAGCAGGCTTTTTGGCATGCACTCACAGAGGAAATGGGCGCAGCACATCATCATCCCAGGCCACAGGTCTGAGGGGAGGGGAAAAAGCCGGGAGGATGCGGAGCAGGAGCGGAAATAGCAGCATGCCCACGACTGCATTAGCATTCTCCCAGACAGCCTGTTAGCTGAAGAGGGTTTTAATTAGCTATTTTCCCGCTAGCAAATGAGGAAATTATCGGCTGAGCGAAACAAGCCAGAGACAACTGGGCCTGCCACCAACAAACACATGTCCATGTCAGCACAAACACACACACAGGCCCCAAAACACACACACGGCATGGGCACTCAGACACACAGTATTATCATAATGAATGGCTTTGGAAAATGGGATAAAGAAAAGCGTTTTGAAAAACATGTCTCTTTCCTCTTTCTGCCTTTGCCAAACCTGATATGAATACACAGCAGCAATACTGCAGCCATAGAAATATGATTATTTTCTTGAAGTGCTTAATCACTGATTCCTTTCATCTCTCGGCTTTCCCCACAACACGCACCTCAGCTCCCCCAAAAAATCTTATTTACTAACACAGGCCCTTTTTGGAGCAGGACTTTAAAGGGTCGCTTGGATTTAATTAGATCCCAGTCAGTTCCTCTTGTTTCAGTGGTGGCATTAATATTTAAATGAAAAGCACCATGCTTGCCTTGCGGTCTGTTGATAAAGTGGCTGCTCCTGTCTCAAGTCTCGCACACCCAGAGTCTGCACGTTTCTTATTGCTGCTTCATCTCTGCTGGGCTCCGGCTGTCGAGGAGTGTTAATAAGCGGCCTGGAAGACTCCAGTCCTCCCCAGCAGCACTTGCAGAGGTTTCTGCTCTAAAGCAAATGGGGAGAAAGGTGTGGCATGACTTCTGAAGAATTTCTTGTCAATGATATAAAAATTAAGATTAGTGTGCTTGTGGAAAGTGGACGTTACAAGTATTTTCCCATTCTTTGTGGGTAAACAAGCCTATAGAAGATTTTAAAGATGCAGTATTAAGTTATACTTACATTTTGGCAATTAACCTCTTAAAACTCCAGGCTTATTAGGGGAGGGCGGGGCACAATACATTATTGCATTGTAGTATTTGTAGAATATTCTTTCTGTTACACAAGCAATCTAGACATCTCTGCTACATATGAAAACATAAACATTGTTTCCAGCACCTATTGTCTTGGTAAGAGGACAAACATTACAACTCCATTCACTGCAAAAAAAATGCTTCATGATTCCAATGTGGTAAGTGGTTGCCCACAAATAAAATATCTCACATCAACATCACAGCACTCTCTCAATGTTCATGTAACATGTATTTTTCATTAGCAACCACTTGACACATTTAAATCACGTAAATTCAAAACACAGTTTTTTAGTGTAGGTGGGATTAATTGAAGGGCTAGTTTTAACAATGGTTAAAAAAGTTTGGTAAATTGATGCAAAGCACCATTAATTCAATACAGGTCTATGTTGTTTGAACCAGGCAAGCTTCGTAACCTAAATACATAAAAAATACATGCTCCAAAATAAATATAATTAGTGAAAAGAGGCTGTGTCAAACATGGCAACTTTGTTTTTAACCACAAAGTAGAACAGCAAATATAGTTTTGAATTTGTGTGGGAGAAAACAGAATGCTCTCATTGTTTACTTTGGGAGGCTTATACACTGTTAATACACTGTGTTAAACTAACCCTGCCATGCAGAGGCTGTATTCAGCCTTGCTAGACATCAATTATTGTTTACATGCTTCAAAATGGTGCTATATTTCAGTCACTAAGAAAGCACATAAAATATAGATATGAGTTTAGCATAAGTTAATTTCATGGTCCAAAATACAGACTTCATGGTAAATCTAAATAAATATAGCATCTGATCAATTGCTGTCAATATCCACAGGAGACATTGCTATGGGAATATGAGAGGATGACTAAAAGCTAAAATTGATCTCAAACTAAAATTTGAACCTGTTTAACTACATAAAATATTCATGAATAATTTACCTAGCATTAGAAAATTGGCCTCACTTTCCTCAGTTTCAAGTACATGGAAAACACTGCAATCTGGCTAGAAGGTAAGAGTTATTCTTAAATTATAGGAGTGAGGAATGGAAGCCTTGATGTGCAGGAAGGTCTTTGCGATTTAGAGGTTATTTCTTTCACTTTTAATCTGCAGAAATCCATTCTGACCCTTTTTTCTGGAAAATTTCAGAAAGCAAATTACCTTCCTAATGTATTTAAGAGAAATGACTGAAACATATATATGCATTTAGTTGTTGTTTTAAACATCCATTGCAGTAGTAAATGTTTCCAAGCTATTACTGAGTTAAGAGTTACTACTAAGTTGGGCCTAAAAGGTTATAGCTCTTTTGCTTTTCATGTCTTCTCTAGTTTATTTACATTGACAAAGTAGAGTGAGAAGATTTTTGATAGGCTTTAATTTAATGGAAAATCAGCTTCTTCAAGAAACATCACACATTCATCCAAACATTTCTTAGAATATTTTACTTCCTTCCACACAACTGTAAGATGAAACAATAGATAAAATATCTAAGGCTTTAAGGTTTAATGCGACTGGAATGTAAATTATTGGCATATTATTATACATATATTAGTTTGTCTAAAATAAAAGAAATGTAAGACACCACAGTGATTGTGTCTTATGACCAGAGATCATTTCTATTCTCCTCTCTGTATTGTCATGTGATGATCTCAAAGCTAGGATGTATTCAGGAATCTCACCCATCATCTACTGCGTTTAAATCACTTTAAATGTTAATTTGACAGTGCACTAAAGTTTCCACTTTCTTCCCAAAACCATATGCTTTAGAG
>NC_051213.1:19292447-19369947 GCF_015220715.1 Pygocentrus nattereri
AAGACAGATCAAAAACAGAAAATGCTGTTTTTAGATGATGAGTTCACTTATTAAAGGAAAAATGCCGTCCAGCTATACTTGGAACTATGTGAAAAAATAATCACACCCTTAGCTACAAAATCAACCAATTTCACTAGCTATACCCAGGCATGACTATCAGACCTGCTGAATCAACAGTGCATTAATGACTAATCCAGGAGGTTACAAAAGAACGCAGATCAACATCTAAAGAACTGCACGTCTCACTTGCTTCAGTTAAAATCAATGTACATGATTCCATAAAAAAAATCTGGTAAAAATGGCCTCCATTGGAGAGTTGTAAGACGCAACTCTAGATGACCCAAGATGGATAGATGAGTCAAAGGTGGAACTTTTTGTAAGACATGGGTCCTGTCCTGTCATCCTGCATTCCACCATAAAAACATCATAAAAACAGTCCAACATGGTGGTAGTGCGATGGTCTGAGACTGCTTTGCTTGGACCTGCACAAATTCTGCTCTGTATCAGAAAACCCTGAAGGAAAATGTCTACCCATTCATTTGTGAGCTAAAACTTAGGCTTTGGTTATGCAGCAGGACAATGATCTGAAGCACACAAGTGCTTCATGTGGTCTTCAGATAAGCTCAAGTACAGTGTGTAGAGAGTGTAAGGGTTCAGCCTCCAGTCTGTGCCGCCTGCTGCCAGCAGGGGGCGACGGCAGTGAGGAACCATGAACTAATCAGGCTAACTGGACACACCTGTGGCCTTCCCTGCATAAAGCTGTGGCAAACAACATTGTTTGAAAAGAAACGAGACAGAGACAGATCAGAAAAGAAAACAAAACTGCCCCAAAACCACAAAGAGGACAGAGAAGAGAGTAATTGCCCCCAAATTACTTACAAAAAGGAAAACAAAAAAACAAGCCATACAAAAGGAATTTTCTCTAAAAGCAAACAAGTGAAGGGAAGCATAAAGCCTTCCTGTCATAATCACATCTTTTGTGTTCTCATTATCTTTTTGTTTCCCATTCTAACTCTGCCTTTGTTTGAGCACACTGCTTGCCTTTGTTCTACATTCCCGCCTTTTTCGTTCTCCCTTCCTTGAAGGGCTTCACCCCGAGGTTGCTTCTGCTTCCTGGTGGCGCAGCGGTAATGTCACAGGCTGCTGATCTGTACCGGGGCGGTTCAAACCCGCTCGTGGACACCCTATTTTTCTACACCTAGCACACACTCCGTTGCCCCCATCTATCCCTACTTTTACATATTTTTGCTGGGTTTCAGTTCTGCACTTGGGTCCGCCTCCCTGCTGTCCCGTAACAGAGAACTTCATGGAATGGGTTTCCATGTCTGAGCAGCTGCATCCAAGCCTTACATTACCAAGTGCAATGCAAAGCATCGAATGCATGATGTAAAGCACTGGTACTGTACTCTACAGCAGTGTAGATGTGTTCTCTGGAGTGATGAATCATGCTTCTCCTTCTGGTAATCTGATGGATGAGTCTGGGTTTGACAGTTGCCAGGACAACAGTACATGTCTGACTGCATTGCGCCAAGTGTAAAGTTTGGTGGAGGGGGGATTATGGTGTGGGGTTGTTTTTCAGGAGTTGGGTTTGGCTCCTTGGTTCCAGTGAAAGGAACGCTTAATGCTTCAGCAGACCAAGAGAATTTGGACAATTCCATGCTCCCAACTTTGTGGGAACAGTTTGGGGATGGCCCCTTCCTGTTCCAACATGACTGTACACTAGCACACAAAGCAAGGTCCATAAAGATATGGATGAGTGAGTCTGTTGTGGAAGAACTTGACTGGCCTGCACAGACTCCTAACCTCAACCCGTTAGAACACCTTTGGGATGAATTAGAGCAGAGACTGTGAGCCAGGCCTTCTCATCCAACATCAGTGTTTGACCTCACAAATGTGCTTCTGGAAGAATGGTCAAAAATTCCCATAAACCCTTGTGGAAAGACTTCCCAGAAGAGTTGAAGCTGTTATAGCTGCAAAGGGTGGGCTGACATCATATTAAACCCTATGAATTGAGACAGGGATGTTACTCAAGTTCATATGCGTGTGAAGGCGGACAAGCAAATACCGTATTTATATATATATATATATATATATATATATATATATATATATATATACATACACACACACACACACACACACACACACACACACACACATATACACACATATCCAATCGTCCAACAACAACTCTTTTCTCTTTCACAGCACAGACAGCGCTTCCATTTTTCCAGACAGTGTACAAGTTAAAAGCACCTCCTCATTTGGTTTTAAGCACACTCCTTGTGTCTGCATGGGGCAGAGAGATGCTGGGTGCAGTGCATCCGGATTGACGTGTCTGCAGAAGGGCTGCGGTGCCTGTCAGCGGCAGCTTCGTGCGGCCGACACTGCAGAGCTAATTAGGGAAGTGTTTATGAGAGCGGCGAGGAAGCTGCTCGCACTGTGGGAGATAGAGAGTAGGGTCAGCTCTGACACACTGCACCAGGGGAACACTTGTAAGAGTGTGTGAGAAAGAGAGAGGGACAGAGAGAGAGAAAGACATAAAGTGAGAGAGAGGATAAGGGGAGAGAGAGAGAGAGAGAGATAGAGAGAGCGTGCGAAAGAGAGAGTGAAAGAGAGAGATGATAGATGCGGGTGAGTGGAAGCAAGAGAGGAGAACATAAAGAGGCATCCAACAGGGAGATGGAACTAGATCACTGTGGACTCTACGCCTGTTTGAACATCATTGCTGATGGTGATGACATATTGTACTTATAAGATAGGACTGAGGCCAATTAGGGTCTTCAACATAAATGAGCTCTCTACCAATTAATTATGCATGAATTATAAAAACGAGGCTGTTTATGATTATTTAAATAATGTAGAAACAAGGAGATCATTTTAATACAAGACAAAGACTAATGTTGGCAAAAATGGGTTGAGGTAAAGTAGATTATATTCAACTATGGGCTCTGTATTCTGGTCTCATTTTGGAATTCAACGCAATCACGGTTCCCTCTGGCTGGTTATAAGGATCCACTTGAGTGCCAGTATTCAATATGAAGAACACTGCAATTTAAAATTACAAGCATAGGCAAAGGCTTGTCAGGTCCAGAGAAAGGACTAGTGCTGCTTAAACTGTTTCTAAACAAACATGGCAAACCAGCTTGACGATATCAGAGTGAAAAGATTGGAAAATGAGAGGAAAATTAACCTCATCTATTTTCAGTTTTCCAAGCAGCTTCCTGGTGACTCTGATACCCTTTACTGTGCAAACTATCATCACCCCCCTCGTCCATTCTCATCAGGTAGCCATCAATTTCTCAAAACAGTGGAATTTTCCTTTTAACTTTCATGAAGACTTTTTTTTTCAGAGATATAAAGGAACAATACATTAATGATATATAAAACATGGATACAGTTTCTCTGGGGACATGATAATGTTGTATAAAACCACAGATAAAGGGGAGAAAGCTCAAACAGCCAAAGAGATAATTCTTAAAATTCACATTAAAGCAGTTCATTCATTATTCATACTATTCCTTTTTGAATACACACTGATGTGTGTATTTAGGGCGCTACTTCTCTGAAAACTGGTGTACTGCTGATGTACTGTTAATGAATACCTTCATCTGTAGGTTACAAGTAGAAAACGCATCAGAGGCAATAATCAGTGAGATTTCTAATTTAAGAGACTTGCTGCAATAGCCTTTGTAAAGCAGTTTTAAAAAATGGTACACTAAAACATTCTCTGAATATTACATCGATAACTACAACAACTACTACTACTACTACTACTACCACCACCACGACCACTACCACTACCACTAAATAATAATAGCAAAAATTATTCTACTCTAGTGGTGTCACAATGCAAAAATATGACAAAGTGGAGTGACAATAAATAATAGAAAACAGACTAAATCTAAATCTAAATGCAGTGACAGCATTTCGACATTCGCAAATAACCAGCACCAATCAACAACTTACTAAAGCATGTTCATTAGTAAACTGCACAACAAAATGGACACAGTCATAATTTTTTCTCATTTGGTTTTGCTCAATAGATCACGATAATAATGAATCATGAACTATCAAAGTTTGAATCAAACTGTGGGCAGTCTTTCATTACACCTCGTTCTATGCAGATAGCACCTTTCTTAACCTACAGATCAACTGAGAAATTGCAACATCTATCTATTACAAGGAGGCAGAGAGAGGGAGGCAGAGCTGCGCAAAGGTAGATAGATTCTGACATGACATGACATATCTATACTCGTGCTTGAATAGCCAGCAGATCAAACACTGTGACATAACACCATGGCTGCTGCCATATGAAATGTGATTCTGCATAAAAAAAATCTGCCTGTATCAGTTTCTGGGCAGATTTCCTCTGATAAAACAAGCAAAAATGCCTTAAACAAACCTCTGGCAACTCTCTTAGTGTGATTTTTCTAACAATCTTACAACAACCATCTAGAAAACAAGTTTCTAAAATTTTACCAATTAGATAATCTGGACAGACTAAATCCAGTAAGTGAGGCAGTTCTTGTAATAAGAGGTACAGCGATTCAAATGAAAGTATAGATGTAAATTAGCAAAGTACAGCAGGCACACTGGGCCTCAATCACCAACTGTGATGACATTCATCAATGTTTTATTCAGGATTTGTTCTTGGGTAATTCTGGAGTTTAAGAACACGTCATGAATCTAACAGACTTTTTTCTAAGGACCTTACTCAAGAAAAAAATTGACAAAAACTTAAGCAGGTACTGTTATTCTGTGCATTAATGCCAAAACACATAATACTGCCAAAACGCACAAAGCAGAAGCATCTTTCCACTGCGTCCAATCTACATTCTGTTTATCATATGAAGGGTTAAACGGCTGGATTAGTGTGGTTTACCTGGAGCTGCAGCACAGCAACAGCATCTCCCTGTTATGTATGAGAACCTGCAGAAGCACCAGGAAGGCCTTGGCTCGAATGACTGAGGAAGGACTCTCCAGAGAACGGATTATCTTCACAACAAAGTCCTGCAAAGAGAGCCATTCAACTGTTAGCTCAGCTTCATTAGAACACACTGCCATTTGTAAAGGCTGGGAGTCTCTGGACACTTAGGCTAGTGTAAATCTCCTATTGTTTGACAGTAATTTGACAGGTGCTATCACTTACACTGTAAGGTGCTGGAGGGGATTGAAAAGTCCCCCAAACTGCACTTGACATAAAACAGAGGTTAATAAGCTAATGAGTTCCACAGCATTTAGTGGGCAGCAAATTAGGAAGAATTGATTAAGTTCCTCTATCTGCATAATTGGGGAGAATGGTCAAAGGGAAAACAATCCGAAACATTGCGATTAAATACGGCATAAGAACGGGAGTTAATTAATTTCAAAAGCGTAAACTCCCTGCATGAATTGTAATTACATCAACAGTATTTCCAAGCTGCACTCAGAGACTGTTGCACATCCTTACCCAATTAGCTGTGTTGCCCAGTGCTTCATTGAAATTTAAATTCTATGCGAGACAATGCATGAATAAACACGTGGTGCTCTGGACTTCTATTTGTCAGGGGAATTAGGGATAGAAATCTATAGCAGTTTATAATTGGTGCAGAGGTGATGCCGTTAGTTTCATGCTCTCGAAATACATGTTGTTGTTTTTTTTCTTGAGTCAAATTGGAAGTTTACATGCAAATGTATGCAAGTCAAATAAAATTACCATTGGTAATCATGGACAGCCTTGAAGGCAATATATCATAGCATTAAAATAAATTTCTACAGCCTATTTTCCAATTGATTACTCCTTCAGATAACAAATGAAACAAAACTGTGTCATAAATGTATAATGTTTCATTCCTGAAAAACTGTCCTTCGGTCTTTAATCTATTATTTAATAAGTAGCAGAAACAAATAAAACTTATCATTGATAATAACCAAACAATGAACTCTCTCACTCATCATAAGCCTAAAGCAGAATTAAAAAATATTCAAATTTCACCCAAATTTCTCATAATGTAGTTCTAGATCATCTAAATAGTAGTGTAGATATCTCATTGTATTATCCACCATCACTAATCTTGGAATGGGAAACCAGCACATGGTTCCGCCAACAAAACTTAAATCTGCTATCCCATCTTTATGATCTACTGGAAACAGGGGGGAAAGCCATGTTCAACTTAACTATGGTTAAGTTGAACCTGGTGAACCTGCAGTACTTCTGCCCCAACAGGAATATGACCACTGCACTATTTGGACAACCTCATCACAGATGACAAATGGCACAGCTGGGAAATGAAACTGAATCCTTATGGAGGGTATACCTCTGCATGGCATTCTTAAAAGTTTTTTTAAAAAAAGATTTTTGACCCTGATGACCATCGAGAGAGATGCAGGGAGAAAAACTACAAGTGAACATTCAGGAGAGTGAGAGAGTGAGACAGAAGAGCTACACAGAAAAGGGAGATCTTTTAGTTCATTCATATCTGCATCTTGCTGCCGTGGACGGCATTCATCTCCCAAGTTGGCCAAACAGCAGCAGTGTCAGCACTAATGGCCAATTAGCAGTCAGAAGAGGTGAGGGAGAGAGAGGGTGGCTCACAGCAGACCGATGGAGGTGTGGTGTTTGTTGTTTTTATCTCTCCCCCAAATAGAAATCATTGCAGGTCGATGAACCATCATAGTCCAACAGAATGTTTCTATTATGATCTGATAAATAGACATTAAAAATTAATAATACAAAAGGTACAAAAAAAATGTATTAGGCTTTTTATCAGATCAACATGAAATTCCTCTCACCACTTTCCTGCAATGTATCCTTGTAAATTTTGTGTAAACACTTTTTTTGACTGTTAAACTATTTACATGAGGGAAAAAAAAACATTCAGAAATGCAACACTAAAGTGAAAGTGAGTTACCCCTAATTAAATATTAGCTTTAAATAAATCTACTACTAAACAGAAGTAAGGTGTGTTTCATATTATTTGAGGGGCCTGAAGGCTTTCAAGGACATCATGTCGGCATCCATACTCATAAAATGCTCATTAAACATTCCATTTGAAACACACCAAAGCTAGAAAGTCAATAACTATTCACACTGGAAAAAAAAAAAAAAAAAAAAAAATCACACATTAGACCTTAATGTGCACAATTCTGTCAACCTGCATCTTCATTAATATTTCAAAACGTGTTACTGCTTTTAAGGATACTACACATAATTATTATTTTAAACGTCTCTGTATCATGTGAGACCTTTAAAAATTACATGTAGAACACACAACTCCAAGTAGCACAACTTTCATTTCCAATAATAAATACAATAAATATTTTGCTATACTGATTATTTGAAACAAATTGGCTTCTATACTGCATTTGGAAAATGGGAAATACATTCTAATCATGCAGTTTCATCACAGCTAAAGGTTTTCTCTTGCCAGCAATTACAGTCATTTACTTTTACAACATTTGGCAGATGCTTTCTTCCAGAGTGGCTTACAGTTAATCATGTTACAGAGGAGAATGTAGTGTTAGGAATCTCAGCCAAGGACTCATATTGGTATGTTATGTGCACATTCAGGCAGGGATTCAAATTCCAGTCTGCCACATAGACAGCAGTTATCCACTACACTCTATCAATCATCAATCCTATGTGTATGTGTGTCTGTCTGTGTGGCTATGAATGTAGCACTTTGTGGGGACATCTAGATAATTCTTGCATTCTTTCTCGACAAAAAAGGTCAAAAATATTTGTTTTCTGAAATTAATATCAGGATATGCGGAGATGCTAAATAAGATGCCAAGCGGAAGTCCTATAAAGTTACAAAAACATATTTGTGTGTGTGTGTGTGTGTGTGTGTGTGTGTGTGTGTGTGTGTGTTTGTATACATACCCTGTCCTGTACCAGTCTGTTTAAGTGTGCGCCGGAGGCCAGCATGGCCGCAAACATGGTGAGCATATGCTGCTGCACACGGCTGATGCCTGACACTAAGCAGCTGAGGATGCTGGGCAATCCCACCTTGTCAATGACACTCTGGAACGCTCCCGCTGAGTGACGGGTTATTCTACACAGAGCCTTTGGCATTGGGGAAACAGGAACACTCAAGTTATTCAACCTGGACAACGACGGACCAGACGATCTCCATTAAGTGTCCTCCACGAAAAAACTGATCAGTGTAATTAGAGAAAAACTTTCGTGTATTACGTACCGACATTGCACTGACCCTTAGCGCATCCACAGTGGAATGTGTGAAAAGGTACCAGAGAGCAGGTCCCACCTCTGCTGTGATGAAGCCTTGAGCACACAGACACTCTCTGCTGCACACATTCTCTATGACCTTTGCTGCCATGTGATTCACCACCAACTCCTCCTGCAGAGAGAGATACAGACTTGCCATTATAACTAATACTTCAACAACTCATTTTTTATATACATTTGATATATATTTTGATTATATTTGGTTGTTGAATTTTATGTTACATTGGGTTTTTTTGCCCACCCAATCACTGAACAATTCATACCTTCTACCTAATGATTTTTTTAACTAGAAATTAAACAAATTAAGGATGTTCTGATTTACATGATCACACAGAACAACATACTTTCAAATGACTGATTTTACAGGATTAAAATAACAAGAAAAAATAAACGATAGTTTAGTGGGCAGTTGACAAGGAGACCCACCAGACTGACTCAAGGTTGGTAGTTTTTCATTTTGTCAGGCATGGCAACTAACTTAAGGCATGACAACTAATGTGAGTTTATTACAACCTTGCCATAGCCAGCTGCATTGACAAACCAGGTAATGCTAACAGCTGTGATTTATATAGCTAGGCTATTTTCTCCTCTCTAAATGCCCTCCTCCCTTTGACCTTTACACAGACTCAGATTCATTTGGAATCCAAAAATGAAAATTATTACAGAAGGGAAGAAACAGAGATGTGGATTTCAAGAACTTGCTTTGTGTCTATGGCAATAACAACAGCTAGTTAAAAGCTTACTTTTCAGAGACAAATGGCTAAAAGACAGATCCATGTATCATTAACACCTCATGTATGATTTTATAGGAGGAATGCTACAGTGTATAGAAAATACAAACAGCTAATTTGGCTATTAATTTGAGCCACTGAATGTTTTGCATGCAACTGTGTTGTGCTTTGTGTAACTGGCAAGTTGCATGGAAATGATGTTGCAAGCAACTCACAACATGCAACTTTAGTTGTTTGAAACCTTCATAAAACTAAATTGCACAATGTAAACATCTCAACTTCATGAAACAAGCTTCATGAAAAAGCCAACCAAAACAGCAATAAAATGCATCATGTGATCACATTGAACAACGCCTTTCAACTGACTGCATTCACCAGATCAACAGACAAGAAAATAATATAGAAAATGGTTTATCCCCCCTTACACTACCTGAGTTTCTTTAAGCTAATGTTTCTGTAGCTGCGTTAACTAGCCAGCTAATGCTAACAGTCGTTAACACGCCTGCTTGTGCCACCATTTATTCTTCGTTGCTGTTCTTGTGATTTGCTAGATTTTCTCTCTTGAGGCCCCCTAACTTACATAAATTTCAGATTCAGGATGAACATTATTACAGAAGGTAAGACAGAGATGTGGTCCGTGATGAACTTCAAGCATCAAGCAGGCTATATAATCGCAACAGCTACTTAAACATTTATTTTGAAAGGTTTACCGTACACTCAGCAGTGTGTATTTTACAACCCCAATTCCAATGAAGTTTGGACGTTGAGTAAAACATAAATAAAAACAGAATACGATAATTTGCAAATCCTTTTCCACCTATATTCAATTGAATATACTACAAAAACAAGATATTTAATTTTCAAACAGATAAACTTCATTGTTTTTTCCAAATATTCACTCATTTTGAATTTGATGCCTGCAACACATTCCAAAGAAGTTGGGACAGGGGCAACAAAAGACTGGGAAAGTTGAGGAATGCTCAAAAAACACCTGTTTGGAACATTCCACAGGTGAACAGGTTAATTGGAAACAGGTGAGCGTCATGATTGGGTATAAAGAGAGCGTCCCTGAAAGACTCAGTCGATCACAAGCAAGGATGGGGCGAGGTTCACCACTTTGTGAACAACTGCGTAAGCAAATAGTCCAACAGTTTAAGAACAATGTTTCTCAACATGCAATTGCAAGGAATTTAGGGGTTTCATCATCTACAGTCCATAATATCATCAAAAGATTTAGAGAGTCTGGAGAAAACCAAGGAAGAAAACCAACATTGAATGCCCGTGACCTTCGATCCCTCAGGCGGCACTGCATTAAAAACCGACATCATTCTGTAACGGATATTACCACATGGGCTCAGGAACACTTCAGAAAACCACTGTCAGTGAACACAGTTCATCGCTCCACCTACAAGTGCAAGTTAAAACTCTGCCACGCAAAGCGAAAGCCATAAATCAACAACACCCAGAAACGCCACCGGCTTCTCTGGGCCCGAGCTCATATGGACTGACGCAAAGTGGAAAAGTGTCCTGTGGTCTAACGAGTCCACATTTCAAATTGTTTTTGGAAATCATGGATGTCGTGTCCTCTGGGCCAAAGAGGAAACGGTCTGTCCGGATTGTTACCAGTGCAAAGTTCAAAAGCCAGCATCTCTGATGGTATGGGGGTGTGTTAGTGCCCATGGCATGGGTAACTTGCACATCTGTGAAGGCACCATTAATGCTGAAAGGTACATACAGGTTTTGGAGCAACATATGCTGCCATCCATGCAACGTCTTTTTCAGGGATGTCCCTGCTTATTTCAGCAAGACAATGCCAAGCCACATTCTGCACGTGTTACAACAGCATGGCTTTGTAGTAAAAGAGTGCGGGTACTTGACTGGCCTGCCTGCAGTCCAGACCTGTCTCCTATTGAAAATGTGTGGCACATTATGAAGCGCAAAATACGACAACAGAGACTGTTGAGCAACTACAGTTGTACATCAAGCAAGAATGGGAAAGAATTCCACCTACAAAGCTTCAACAATTAGTGTCCTCAGTTCCCAAACGCTTATTGAGTGTTAAAAGGAAAGTTGATGTAACACAGTGGTAAACATGCCCCTGTCCCAACTTCTTTGGAACGTGTTGCAGGCATCAAATTCAAAATGAGTGAATATTTGCAAAAAACAATAAAGTTTATCCGTTTGAACATTAAATATCTTGTCTTTGTAGTGTATTCAATTGAATATTGTTTGAAAAGGATTTGCAAATCATCGTATTCTGTTTTTATTTATGTTTTACACAACGTCCCAACTTCATTGGAATTGCGGTTGTGTATATAGAAAATAAAACAGACAATAAAAAAAGTTTTGCATGAGAACAAAAAAACTAGAAAACTGAGATGGAGATGAAAATTTTGTGGTCTAATGACTCGAAACTTATAAATGAGAGTACTTGGACCGTGAGAAGCAGAAAATTCAACCAGCTTCCTAAGACTGAACTTTGGAAGTGTGAAAAATATCCCTGCAGCTTTCTCTGAAAAAGATGGAAGTTGTAATAAAGGCAAAGAATGGGCACACAAAATACTGAAAATGTTGATATATATTTTCTTTATATTTTGATTATATTTAGATGTAAAAGCTTTTGTTTAATTTTCTTTTAAAAATAGCTTTTTCCTGTCACTGAAAATAACTTCTACTTAATGGCTGTTTGATGTGAAAATGAAAAATTAAGTGTGGTCTCTCACTTTTGCACAGAGATGTGTGTATAAGGTCTTTTACTCATTCAGTTAGCAATGTTTGAAAACTGTGTAACACGAAGAGATTTGTTATCTGAAATTTCCCTCACTACACACTTCATAAGCCATTACGCATTTTACAAAGCATGACATTAAAAAAAAACTTCAATTAATTCTACAGTGCTATAATTAAGAGTACTGTGTTGTGGTAGCAAAAATAAAGTCTGTATCACTCAGTACAGATTCCATTTTCTCATGTGTTTCAAAATAAAACAATAAAGTTGATATTACATTCAAAAAAGAAGGATTTCATAACTGTCTAATGTAATATGGAAATATAAAAGCAGGAGATGCAGTGTTTTCCTGATTTCATGGAATTACATCATGGGAATATACTCCCTCAACAGACAGTAGTCAGTGAATAAATTCCTGAATTTCCATGCCACAAACAACCTTTTCTAAGCAAAGCGAAGGCCAACACAGAAACTCATTTGGGTATTTTTGTCTCTAGGCCTCCTGTCCTTGAGCACATCTCTCCATGGCTGGAACAAGTAAAATTTAAACATTTAACAGTGTACAACAAGCAGCAAGAGCACAGAATCAGGAAAATACCAAAAGGCAAGGTAAGGCATATATTTGAGTCATTCTGTGTGCTATTCCGATGCAATAGCCATGTTTTTACTGCAATAACACTAGCAACCCTTTTCTCAGCGGTAAGAACGAGTTCAGCTCAGCTCATGAAAAATTGCCCCAACAGACACTCAAAGACATGGGTGTATAGTGCAATATAAGAATGCAATACTAAAGTGTTAAAGTCTAAGAATGCTTTGTCCAGAGTTGCTGGTTTAGCACTGGTCCCATCACTAGTTCTGTGGAGAGTTTAGGGGTGGTGGTTTGGAGCAGAAGCTGAGAAGGAGGACAGGGGGAAATGATTGACAGCCTGCTGGAGGGCAAGTCAAGAGAAGGGATGTGGAGCAGGCAGTTTTTTTCTTGGTATAGCAGCCTTTTCACAAAAAAAAGAGAAAAAGAAAAAGCGGAACCTGGAGAAAATAACACTGCACTCTACAACTCGAGGTTCCTCCATAACAAAATGTATTCTGAATTGAGGCAGGTCTGGGCTTTTCTCATAGCCTGTAAGTGCCTTTCCACAGTGGCCTGCACGAGCTGCTTTAAGGATCTTCTCACTGGAGTAATGGGGAGTTCTATAGTCTGACCTGACCAGACCAGCTGAGAGAGCATGCATTACAGCCAACAAACCACAGATACTCATCTCAGCACTCAGCTTAGTGCACTGATATGGAGCTCTGTAAAAGATCTTGCCTCTAAACCATCATCTCAAGGTAGGAGAGCTGATGGAGGATTAACTTCCTTTTGGCCACACAATCATATTCATTAGGGTCTAAAAGGGAAATATCCAACCACGAACAACTGTCTGATGCTATGACATGCTTTCTACATACTGAAAGTTTCCTGGAAGAGTACAGAGCACCACATGAAGCCAAAAGCCCATGCCCACACAAAAGGCCCTGTGCCCATCTACATAGGGTTGACTAGATTAACATGAGCACCACATAACTACAGAGGGTAGCCTATATGTTTATTTATACAGTGTGTCCCATGTGACTCAACAGCCCAAACCCACACAGTGTCAAAGTTTGGGGTTATACAGTACACGGTAAGAGAGAAAAGGTGAGGACAGCTATTCCCCAGAGTACTTCTCTCTCGCTCTCACACACACATACACACACAGCACTTCTCAGCTCTCCGACTCCACTGTAGCCCGGGGCCATGCTCAAACCAAACTTTACCAGAATTATGTATTTTTTTTCCCCCAAATTCACATCTGCAGAATCAGCATTCTACTCTACAGTTTGAGGTCACTTACAAATCATGCTACACTTAGAGCTGACACACCAATCACCATATTCAAAACAAATCAATAATACTGTACTACAGAATCTCTCATTTACAGTTGTGTAGGTCAGAGAACACCCTTTATTTATTTCATCTGTGGTCAAAACAGTCATTAAGAAAAAGAAATTTCCTTTTTTAGAGTCATAAAAATTTTTTTTTTATACAATAATATATATAATCTTATAATCTAATCTCCCTAGAAATATCCTGAAAATGAATAACCTGTACTTATTGACCATGCTCACATTACCTTTTGCATTGTTAAACACACATTTATATTTTGCTGCAAAGGAAGGTTTTTTATCACAGATTTTCACTCAAAGTTTCAGCTGCCAGAGCAAATTATTTGTACACAAACCTTAATTTAGGCATTAAGTGATGGGAAGTGGGCTAATTCTACATTAAGAAGATTAGGCAAATTGTTTGGCTAAGAGGGTGTTGAAGATATGGCAGTAGCTAAGTAGGTCCATTTGAGACCCCCCCTGCCTCTCATACCAGTTTGTTTGTGCATGTGTATGAGATTACTCAGAGCCTGTCAAGCTGCTATTATGGGTCTCTGTAGGATGTGTATATGTATGTGTGTGCTCTGGATTGGAGGTTGGGGGTTGGGGGGCAGGAGTGCAGAGAGGCTGTAATTGTGTCCATTTGAAGAAGCAGCACACCTGGCCCTGAATAAAGAACTATGTAAATCAGTCCTGCCAGCCAGGGCTTTCATTACACTGTTTCATCTGCCCTTCTCTCTCTCAACCCCATTAATCATCCCACAGCCTATCACACAACCAAACACACTTTCATTAGCACTAATGTAGCTTCAGAACATCACACTGGATAGTCAGAGACATGAGATAGCATATGTTCATTGTGACTGCATTGTTTAAAAAAAAAAAAAAAAAAAACAGGAATAGTAGCTAGAATGCACCCAATTCCAAAAACGTTGGGATAGTAGATAACATGCTACTAAAAACATAAAGCAGTGAATCATTTATATATCTACTTTACCCTGTATTTAAATGTAAACAGTACAGATAGATATTTAATGTTTTATCTGATTAGCTTCATTGTTTTTTCATAAATATACACTCAGTCTGAAGTTGATGCTTACAACACATTCCAAAAAAGTTGGAAAGGGTCCATTTAAGATGAGGAACACTGACACCTTAAACAGATGATGTAATCATTCTTAGATATAAAATGGGCATCCACTGCTACTAGCATGGGTCGAGGCTAACCACCTTGCCAAAAATGCATCAGTAAAAACCCAACAATTTAAGAATAATGTTCCTTAGTGAGTAATTGCAAGGGTGCCTGTGACCTTCAGTTGCTCAGACAGCACAGCTTTAAAAACCAGCATGCTTGTCTGATGGATATCAACATATGGGTTCAGAAATACGTTGACAAACCGTTAATAAACACCGTTTATTAATGCGTTCACAAGTGCAAGTTAAGACAGTTCTATGAACAGTGAAAGCCACATGTCAACAACTGCCAGAAACACTGCCAACTTCCCTGGGCTCTGGTACACAAGGTAAACGTGTACTGTGTTCTGATGAGCCAACCTTTAGAGCCAAGCCACATTTTGCATGTGTTACAACAGCATGGTTGTGTGAAAGTGCAGGGCTGCCTGCCTGCACGCCTGCCTGCAGTTCAGATCTTTCTTATTGAATGTGTGTTAATTATTAAACTAAAAATATAACAACAAAGGTCCTGTACTGTTGCACAGCTAAAGACTTGTATAACAGATAAATGGCAACAAAATCTGCTTTTAAAACTGGTTTGTCAGCTTTTAAAATCAGTTTGTGTCTTCAGTTTCCAAAAGATTACTAAGTGCTGTTAAAAAAGCAAGGTGAGGTAATCATGTGCACCTGTTCCAGCTTTTTTGGAAAGTGTTCCACAAAATTTTAAATGAAAGACTTTTTATGAAAAACAATGAAAAAACATCAAATATTGCATTTTTAGACCATTTTCAATTTAATCCAGGTTAAACTAATTTTTATTTCCATTTCAAACACTACACCAACCTGATTTGGAATTGGATTGCAATTAATTTACCTCATTAGCTGTGTTTGGTATAGGCCTTTAAGCTAGACATATGAAATGAATGAAAGCAATGTATAATACTCTCAACTGCAGATGGTAGTAACTTGGTAAGCGTAGCTCTGGTAATCAGAGGTGTCTCTGTACCCGAATCAAAAGCCCTAAAGCTATGTATATTGCATGGCAGGCTCATGACTGATTTAGCAGCGTCTCTTCAGTAAACATGTGAGGAGGAGGTTCATGGCATAAAGTGAGAAGATATAGGCTGCAGCAGACTATAGCACAGCCCAGAACGAATAATTAAATAAAGTCATATAAGGATCAACACAGAGTATAGATGCGGATTACAGTAGAGAATTGATAGAGGGTGATGGAATATTCACAGTGTCTGTATGTGTGAAAGAGAGGGTGCATTGTAAATATTTAATGGAAGAATACTGTGATGCCCAGTTTCAGCCTTGGGCTCTAATACACGCCACTTAAGGGATGAGTGCATATAGACCTTTCATCATCCTTGCAGCAAACACAAACATACACATGCACAAGCACATGCACACACCTCCTCCAGCTGCAGCCTGACCTGGAATTCAGTCTGCACTGTACTCTCCCCCTCACTCTGAATTAAAAGCATTCTCACTTTGAATTGAGCACAATTTTTTTTCATCACACAGAGTACTTGAGCACTTGAACATAATCTCTTTCTCTCTCTCAAACTCATTGTACGCTTTAGTATGCACCCCCCTACACATTTCTAATGTCCTGCTCCTGCATTTCTCTCTCTCTTTCTCAGACCATGATGTCTTATTTCCTGAGCTAGACCAGCCAAGGTTGTCTAACAGGTCAGCACGCTCAAGCGTTACAATTACTGCCTATATAAGGCTCATAGCATGCTTACTTCTTCACACACGAAAATATATCACTCTGCACACACACAAGCATGTACACATCAGTGCTGCATGGTTGGAACAATATACTGGGATTATATTGCTATATATTGTGATTGCAAGATGCATTGCAATATATTAAAACCACACTGGCTCACACTGAGGTTAAAACCTGCATTATTTTAACCAATTCACATCTGTTGGATTGCCCCAATGCCTTGATTCACTAAAGTCACTCAGTGAACATAAATCTGGAATGACCGAGATTAGTAAGGTTGCTTAATACCAATAATTAAATGAATGAATGAATGAAAGGTATGAGTAACACAAAGGTGTTATAGTTTTAAGTACAACATAGTTATTGAGTCACTTTCTCTGCATGCTGGAGACTGGGGTTCAGTCCTCTAATATTAGACACAACTCTTAACACTATACTTAATCAACCTAATTACTTCACTGTCTGTTCAGCCACCATAGCCCTTAACAATGTGTTTACGGCAGACACTCACAGCACGGTAAAAATCCACCATTAATGTAGCCCAAAAATGATGATCACTGTAAGAGGTTAGATGTAAGATAGTTTTTTTTTGTGCAGCCCTAACACACACACACACACACACACACACACACACTTGTTTCCTCTATTTTTCTCACATACATATGCACAGAGTTGATTGATCATAAAACAAACTATTTTTTAAGCACTAATTCTGCCTATTTCAACAATCAAATCATGCAGTGTAATGACAGTGGATTATCTATCATTCCCTACTCCATTTGCTGTTACGGCAGCTCAAGTGTACATAACTTGCCATTGATTACACAATAAAAAGCTCCAAAGGTTATGCACATTGCATGAGAATCAGCATGAGTTCACAGCTTCAGAGCAGAGTTTCAACAATTTAAGTGTTATAAGTTAAATAGGACGGAGGGGAGAAAGAGAATATGAGAGAGAGAGAGAGAGAGAGAGAGAGAGAGAGAGAGAGAGAGAGAGAGAGAGAGAGAGAGAGAGAATATGAGAGAGAGAGAGAGAGAGAGAGAGAATATGAGAGAGAGAGAGAGAGAGAGAGAGAGAGAGAGAGAGAGAGAGAGAGAGAGAGAGAGAGATAGAGAGAGAGTGTGAGTGAGTGAGTGTGTGGTGGAAAGGCAGCTTGCTCCCTGATTATTGAGCCTTTTAACACAGCAAGCCAGACTTGCTTATCAGCCACGTATCCTAGAATGGAGGTGTGCTCTCCGTCTCTCCTCTGAGAGCATAAAGCAATTGTTAGTCAAGGTGTTAGGACGCAGTGCACAGAGGTACGCCTCCTGCCAGTGCACTCCACGGCTTGTGTTCTCATTACAGCGTGCTGGATACGCAGCCAACAAATCCCCTCATTAAGCAGGGCACCTCCCTTGCGCCTCCCTGGCGCCAAGTGGGAGAGGTAACACTAAAAATAATGTGCCAAATAAAGCATTTGAAGGGCCATATGCAAAAGCCTTGAGCTGTGCAACACTTCAACTTGAGGGTAACTTGCCTCTCTTTGCCTGGAGTTACCAGTTTTGCACATACAAATGGTTCCTAAGTGGAACCAAAAGTGTGAAATAAGCTGGGTTTGAGGTTTTCTATGAAGGTTTCATCAGTTCAAGGTTTTACAGTCATTTCCAGCACCGTAATGAGAACATAATTTTGTTTATGCTATGGCTTTAGTAATAAGTGCCCAAAAGCAAGCATACTTAAACAACTTCAACTCCTGCACAAGCAAGGCACAGTAGAGGACTAATTTTGGGCACTTTCACAAAATGCTAGAGGCCACAACTTTTGCCAGTTATTGGCAATCTACCAGCCAGAAATTGGTAGCTGTTGAGCCAGTGCTTGAGGCCATCAATCAAATGACGAAAAATTTGTCAACTGAGGAAAAAGGTCTCCACAATTTCAACCCTTACTGAAATGTTGCAGTGTGTTTTACTAACATGATTTCCATCCATGTTTCTTCACATAAGCTGTAGGTGCTACATCCACCATGCCCCTTCATAACAGATTACTCCCTGTTAACAGTCCAGTAATCAACAAATCTGTTTGTTGAACAACCTCAGAATCACATGAGAAAGCAATAGACAGACAGAAAACTAGACAAAATTTTATATATATATATATATATATATATATATATATATATATATATATATATATATATATATATATATATATAGAGAGAGAGAGAGAGAGAGAGTGAGAGACAGTGAGAGAGAGTGAGAGAGATGGAGGCAGAGACAGTGAGAAAGTGAGAGAGAGTAAGAGAGAGTGAGAGAGATTCACTGCAGTGAGCTGTGTTATATGGTGGGTGCAGACAGGGCAGGAGATCAGCAGAGACACAGCTGCCCTGCTGAAGTCAGACTACGATGGGTTCCACCCTTAAACAGCATGGGCTGTGTTAACTATTGCGTTGGTGATGCACAGAAGTGTTACTGCAAAATTCTGCTGCAGGTGTGTTGTGTGGATGTGTATGTGTGTGTGTGAGTATATGACAGGGCTGACTGACGACTGAGTCTGCCATGCGCCCTTGACTCGCGGCTAGCAAACAATGCCTGTAGGGGCTGCAGAGGGTTCATTATCACGCAGATCCCCCTCCCCCCCAGCCCCCTAAACACACACATACACACACACCAAGCTGAGGACGCCGCAGTAGTCTTACCCCTTCCCGAAGGCACCTCATTAACACGGTGTAGGCGGCAGAAGGAACGACCCACAATCCTCCTGGGTGCTCTTTCTTCTCCTCCTACAGGGGAGAGGGAGAGAGAGGGAGAGGGAAAGAGAGAGGGGGAGAAAGAGAGTGAGTGAGAGAGAGAGAGCTTAACATGGAAGGAGAAGAGCGATTCATTTCATTGGGGGAACAATTAAGGGTGGTGTAAAACAGCCATCATAATTGGGCGAAATAAACCAACATGTTCATAAATAACTGTGGCTTTCCACTGCCAGCTCTAGTACAGGTACGAGTAGCAGAGTAGATGCATCTGCTATGAAGCAGGAGCATGTCAATTAGGCAGGAAAGCAGTACAAACCACTGCAAACCAAGTAGAATCCAATGCACATTTCCCTTTGACAAAAAATACACTGACTGAGACTGTAAATCTTTCCAGCTTGTAAAGCCTCCTGTCATTCATCTCAGCCAAGGTCTTTTTTGTATGTATGATGTATAAAACTGAAAATACAATAAATTTTTACTTTTAAAGGAAAATAAAAAACAGATCCCAACAACTTTAGCAGTAATAATTGTGTAAAATGTGTAAAACTTTTGAAACTTCCTGAAATAACTTTTTAGGCACTTTTTTTAAATACCTTGAGAATAAAGTGTACACAATCAGGCTGCATGGGAAAAAAAAAAACTATGAATGACTATGTGAATTTGTCACTGTTACAATACAGAAACCATCAAAAGCCAGACAGTGCAGGAAAAATGTTATTGGCCCAGGGGAATATACTTGAGCATAGGATACTTGCAGTGACACAATGTGGGACTACGTAATGGTCGCATGTATATATTATATCTCTTAACATAAACGGCTTTAATGACTTTAGATAAAGATTGTCACCTAAATAAATAAGATCACCTAAATATTGCAACTATTAAAGTGCAAGCCTAAAGCTTTCTACAGGTTAATACTTAGTCGCTTAAGTTCAAATAAACAAACATCTCGCAGGAGGCCTATAAAGGTATTTTAGAACTAAGGTAGGAGGTAGAACGTCTTGGTTTCCTTTTATAACACTCATGATGTGGCTTAATAAATGTTTTCTGTTTTCTTTTTCTCGGCCCAACTGGTGAAACTCCACCCAGTTCACATTGTTGCAATGTAAACAGGTTTGAAAGCTAACACCCATGAAAAATAACTGCAGCCAGTTGAAGTAAGTTTATATCAGGTGAGCATCCAATAATTGTTAAAGGTCTATTCAGTAAAGAATATTATAACAAATGATGAATTTGGATGGAACACTTACATTGTGTGTCTAGGAAACAAGCCATGCTGTTTTATTAACTCCAATGTTCTTACCTTAAGGCTTCTCAGCACTCAGTATTTTAGAAACCTTAATTTTAAAACTGTTCAGCATTACTGTAATAACAATCGGTCATTGTATAAATAAACCACATTGTGCATCACCATCTCAAATTCAGGAAAGAAAAACAAAGCCCCTAGTGTCCCACCCAGCATTCATCATGACCTATTAAAGAACATCTGGGGTTTACAACATACTGTTATTGATATTCAAACCAGCCTCCTTAATTTAGCAGAAAGATAGTGAGAACAAAGAAAAATCATTAACTAAAACCAATCAAGGGCACTTGAGTCCCCAGGTCTCCAAGCCAATAATGTCAATAAGTGCTGTGTGTGCGGTATGTGCCTTAACCCTGGCAAACAGCAGAGCTAAAAGAGGGACAGAAATACAACCACTACAGAGAAATACCACTTATACAAAGGTTTCTTACACAACACAGCATTCTCACCTGCCCAATAAAAGCAACTCCCACTGTTCTTACAGTGTCTACAACCCTATAACACTTTCCAGAGCATACATTTAATTCAGCTTAATTCAAACTACTATGAACTGTAGCAAAGTAAATGACAAAGGGTGAAGAAGAGGCTCCACTATGTACACTACCATTCAAAAGGATTGGAATCAAAGGGCCTCAATTATCAACACCTTCCTATGTTTTCTTCTTAAACTACTTCCTGAGAAAGGTCTTAAAAACGTCTACATGAGATTCATGACGTGATCTTAAATTGCAGAATTCTTTTCAGTTTTGTGCTCGTGTGTGTGTCGATGCTGTTCTCACCTACGAACAAACCAAACTAAGAAAACACTCACGAAAACTACATAAGAGGGTTTTAAGAAGAAATTTCTTCTTAAGAACGGTTGGTGAATGAGGTCCAATGTTTTCAATGATATAAAATGAATTGCAGTATGTGTATATACTAGTCCTATGCAACTTTACAGGTTTCAAAACTGTACGACTCCAAGCATCTGTAAATCAAAATATAGAAACTGTAGATGTGTCCACAACGACAAACAGATTTAGAAGAATCTAATAACACTGTGTTATTATAAAATAAATAGTGGAGATCAAATTCTGGAGCAGATAACTTGACAATGAATTACTGCAAATAGATAACTGCATATTATTTATTATTTACCAATTAATAACTTTGCAGAATTCTTGAAATATTAAAAATCTAAAACATACGTTATTGTGAATAGTCTGAAATATTTACGTATTGTATAATTTTTTTATTGTAAATAAAATAAAAATAATATTGCAAGTTAAAACTTTTGAACGTGTATTAAAGGGGACTGTAAAGAGCAAAATACTGAACATCTTCGCAAATTTGTCACATCTGTATACAGTCTTATGCAAAGGTTTGGGTGCCACAGTCATAATTTAGAAATTAATATGTTTAAAATGTTAAACTCAACAAGTAAATAGAAACTGTGCACTAAAGACTGGACATTGTCGAGGTTCTGTTCTTATTTTCATTTAAAAAGATAAAAATAAAACATGTAATTTGACCAGGAGTGTTACCATACAACTATACATTCCCCAAGATGCCATACAGAATATAACCCTTTTTGGGTTAGGTCCACCTGCATCTGAAATCTAAGAACAGAGCACTTTCAGAAACTAGAAATAATTCAAGATCAATCTGTATGTGACTGAAGGGGCATTAGCTTAGAGTGAAATTGGAAAACTACCATCAAAACACAGGATGGATAAAAAAATAAATGGCAGTTTTCAAAGACAAAGGTTATCAGGTGAACATTAGGGGTCTATGTTCAAATACATGTCCACATAAACAGACCTAAACCAATCTAAAGCCATTCTGGATACAGTTACCTGGGTAGCAATGAGGGAGAGTAGCTCTCCTAGTGGTGGCAATAGGCATTGCTTCAGCTTGGTGTTCCTGAAGTTCTCCCGAATGAGCTCAGTGAACATGGCCACTGCCTGACAAGTAAAAGACAAAGAGAGTAAAAATCAGTATGATCACTATAGTAAGTAAAACAGAAGGCTAATAATGAATTTCCTAAAATGAAAGAATTAACAAGTGAAATATATACAGGAGTGAAATCTGAAAAAAAACTGCATTGAAAAATTATTATTCGTGATAATAGCAGATCATAACAATCTCTCCAGCCCCGCTTGGCATTAGCATTTATTCCCTCTATCTGTCTCAGTAGTCGGATGTGGGATGCTAGTGGATGTGGTCTCTTTCTCTCACTGCGGCAGCTCTCACAGCAGGGTGCTATGCAAATAGGGCCTCTGTAGTGTCGTGCTGGTAAAGTCCCATAAATGATGACTTTGCAGGGAACAGATGTTGGTGACTGTGTTTGATGCGCCTTGGCAGTGAGAGGCGCACGCTGATGATTTCCCGTTACAGAAGGAAAACAAACAAGGCTAAGCTGTCTTATTCTTCCCAATACCCACACACCTCCCCTTTAACACATTATTATCATCATCAACACACACGCACACACACACACACACACACCCTGTAGCAGTGGTTTAAAGAGCATAACGGCTGCAGGCTGCAGAAGCCCAGGCAGTGTTAAGCAGCACTGCAGGGCTCTCTTTGCTCCACAGCTGTGGGTGGAAAACTGGCTCATACGGCTGCTCAGAATGAGCTCTGGGCTGCAGCTGATAGTGCAGGAGATCACGGGTGGGAGTTGGTAGGCTGATCCAGGATCAGCTCTAGAGGGCTGATTCCTTACACCTGCATGGCAAGGATTTACCCTGACTAATGCTGTGAACAGTATTTGGGCACTGTTTCTCAGGAATAAATAAATAGATAAATAAACAAACAAACAAACAAACAAACAAACAAATCTATCTTTAGGGAAGATCTCCTCTTTGAGACTGAACGATCTGCCTAACATTGCTCAAAACATTTCAGAAATCCACATTAAAAAAAAATCATACTTTTCTAATCTTCTCCTGAAGCAGTCATAGTAGCAGTTTTTAAGGACATGCTTGCAGAGCGTTTGTGAAGATCAGATGGATATTCAAATATGTGTGTGGGTGTAATTTTATAAGGCTATGCATTTTAATTAACATATTTCAACATGTGTTGTTCAGGAACGGTACTTAACCTAAGGTGCGAAATAAGCTTGCACATTTCACACCTAGTTATATATGACCAAATATTGTTTACATTCTATGAGTTTGTGTGAGTGTTAGCAGCAGTGAATTCAGAACTGAGTACATTGAAGGCCATGGTGAAAAGGATATATTCAGGTATAGTACTGTTGATCAGTGCTGTTCATCAAACCAGGCGATTTCTCTCAAACTCAGCTCACTGCAGACTGCAGAAGAAACACATCATAACCTTGATACTTCCTGACTGCTCGTCAATAGCACAGACCTTAACAATGAAATATTCACTCCCACAGGCAGAAGTGACTGCAGAGCCTCCACATACTAAAATTCTAGATTTAGATTAGATTTCTGACTCTGATATGATGCATATCTGCAAAAAGACCAGCATCCAAGCCCTATGCTAAATAACTGAGTTCCATGAAAAACATCCTCTAACTAAGGCAGAGACTGAAGGAGGCTGGCTAAGGGCAGTGTTATCAGGCTCCTCAGAGAAATGTGAATTTAGGGTAGTGGCACTAGGGATGGCCGTCTGTGCCAGTGACAATGATTAATTTACCAGTTCATTAGACTAGTGCTCAAGTATTCATGGAGAACACAGCAAGGAAGTCTCAAAGAGAATTATAAACCTATAGCAAAGTGAGAGAGAGAGAGAGAGAGAGCGAGAGAGAGAGAGAGAGAGAGAGAGAGAGAGAGAGAGAGAGAGAGAGAGAGAGAGAGAGAGAGAGAGAGGAGAGAAAGGAGTGACAGAGGAGATGGAGAAAGAGAGAAATATGGAAAGAGACAAACAGATGGAGAAAGAGGCACGAGTAAAACTTTGCTCTCGCTATAATTCTATCATTTCTGTTCTGCTGAAGTAAAGCATGTGTGACACATCTATTCAGAGGCTTTAATTGTTGCCATGACAACAAATTAACCCGAAGTTTCCTTCAGCTGTTGCTTTCTGCCCAATGGATGAAAGTCAGCTGACTTAAATCTTTAATGGACAAAACAGCACACTGTTTACATTAGAGCAAAGCACCACACCCTGTCACTACTGCACGTTTTCATTAACCCCCAGCCAGAAATCCCTGATAAAACTTAAACTTAGTCCCCAAAACTGTCCTCAGAGATGCTTATGTCCAACCGCAGTAACCTGGAGAGCGTAGAGAAAGCATTTGAAAGCAGAGCTGCCTTTCTCATTGTGAACAAAGAGAAACCCTGAGACAAAAATCGCCATGACAGGAGCTGCCGTTCAGATGCAGGATCCCTGTAGAGAGCCATACACAGACTCAAGATCCCCAGCTTTTCTCAGCACCAGCCCGCTGTGCCTAAAATGGCGGGTGGCTAGAGCTGAACATTTTGAGCAAGCGTTGGGAAGAGTGAGAGGAGAGGCAATGCGCATGTATGAGTCTGCAGCTTGCTCCCAAATACTAAGCCTCGGCAGAATGCGGCTGCCGGCCATTGTGGCGTGGTCCCCGCGCAGGTTTAGAGGCGCCGCTTTATTTTTTCAGGAACTGAAAAGCGGGCGCGTCGGTACAGGAACTCATGGTAAACCTTTGTAAACTCAGGATCAAGACAGTAGGCATCCGCTTTGACATCAAAAAGTATGCTGGTTTTGAAATCGTTACCTACAATGCCTGTGTGCTGCCTTTCATGATTTTGTTAATGCTTTTACAGGCATGTCTGGACAAGATATGCGTCCTTACTGCACTCTGGTTTACTAAGTGTCCTGGCAAATCCACCTTTGTCAGTATTGGATGTCATGTACTCTGGACTCTTTGCAATTAGAAATTATTTTGTTTTTCCATTTCTTAAGTAGTTCAGAGAACCATGCTGTGCTGATGCTACAGTGACACCTGCTGGCATTTTTTAATGCACCACTTGCTCACTACAGTGAGGCACGTCTTCACCAGAGTGTGCAGAGAATTCACCATGATGGTGCACAGCTAAAAATATCAGTTTGCTGCATCTTAGTTTATAAGTAACTATTTTATTATGTCTTACTGTTTAGATAATCCTCAACAGGCGAATCCAGTGAAAGAAATTACGTTTTTTGGGAGTTGTTGGAGGGTGCATGTCCAAGATGAGGGACAGACAACTGGTATTAGGGGTGGGCAATATTGTAAAAATTTCACACCATGATATTTTCCAGATGCACAACACATATCATAATATTTTGATATATACAAAATGCACACTTAGTGCACCATTACTAACTGCCATTGAAAATTATGGATGCAATGATTTTTATTTAGTGCTTCACTCACTCACACACACACACACACACACACACACACACACACACACACACACACACACACACACACACACACACACACACACACACGCACGCGCATACGCACACGCACTGCACTGCATCCAATTAAACAGGATTATTTATGCTTTTTATGTAACAAAGCGCAGTCTGTCAGTGTTTTAAGTGCAGACAGTACATTCAGAAATATGAGTGTAAGAAAATATGGATACACTTGAGTATTGCGATATTAAGTTTTGTGATTCTGTATCTATTTTCAAAAACACAGTATTGATTTTTAATTAACAGTTTACATGCAAAGATTCATGGCAGAACGTGGCTCATTGTAGTTAAACGGCCGACTGCAGATGGCAGCACTGTAATGCATCTTCTGTCACTAGACTCCCACTCCAAACGTAAACAAGTAGTATAAGGGCATTAACAAATCTAGCTGAAAGAGTAACGACACACAGATGGCTGAATCTGAAAGACACAGACCAGTGTTCTAATTATTTGTACTACCTATTGAGCACGCATGCTTATGTCATTACTACAGCGTAGCTTGTAGCCTGTGTTTTTAATATTAATCCAGCCTTCAAGCCTATCATACAGTTTACTGTATTGTCCAGTTTAACATTACTACTTAAATAAGAACAGGCTATAAAAGTATCCTACTTATTCTATTAATGCTGGTTTTTCTGGAGATTTAGACTAGGCTAAAGTCAGTTTCCTATTCGCCAGCTTCTGGTTTGAATGGTTTTGTTCAACCTGTGCAGTAGTTACATTTTGGCATCTAAGGCATTGTAATAAGGAAAATTCAAAAAGGAAGCTGGCATATAGGAAGCTGACTTTGTGTGATTTAGGCTATCAAAATGACCTACCTACAGTTTTACATAGGGAAATAACTACATTACTGCCCTATGATAGGACATTTAGACAAGGCAGCACAATGCGTCAGAACAAGGTTTCCGTAATATGGTGAATACAATGGAGCCTTGTTATACCATACCTTCCTGACAACATATCACTGAGATTTTATTTGATTTATTTTTACTGACATACACTAAAATTAATTCCTTTGTTCAGAATGCACACAAATTAGTGCTTTGATGTTAGATTTAGCTCTGACTGCATAAAAAGTCAACTTTTACTTAAAATGGTATGCATATGGTGGTGTGGGTTTTATGGTATGACAGTTTTCCTAAAACAACATTAAAAAAAAAAAAAACACAATATATCACCTTGCTTATAATATCGCAATATGCCACAATATATTGAATCATAAATCCTATATTGTATCACCAGGTTCTTTCCAATACACAGCCCTACTCAGAAAATTATTGATTCAGTAATGGTGGAGTCAGAAATTGTATTGTTGATCACCATACCAAAATGAATCACAATAACCACAATATATCTTTATATTGCCCACCTCTAGATTATGGACCAATGTCTGATCAAAAATAAAAACACAAAGACTTACATAATTAAATGTTCATAACCGCACTCACCTCTATGATAGGAACATCTTCTCTGAGCTCTGTGCAATGAGAGGCCAACAGGCCGATGACTCTCATCACTTTGGTCTTCCTAAAAGACATAAAAATAATATTAGTAATTAACAATGAATTACTAAAAACTCCCTATAGTCTCTTTGTGCATGAGTGTTAAACCAAAAAGCAGTACCACATATAGAGGGCCATCCCAATTACTCATCAAAAAAATCTTGTTGAATCAGAAATGTTTATTTACATATATGTTGAATTAATTTATGGGTCTGTCCAACAGTAAGAAACAGAGCCTGATGGACACAACCAATTAAATGCTTTTTTGCCACATGACATTATTATATAGTTTTATGTTTATTTAATTCTCTTATATTAGAAAGACTGTATAAGTCTTTTAAATCAGTTTACAGAAGAAGGAAAAAAGTTTTTCTTCTGACACCGATGTTATTTCTACACATTCCCCTACCTTATAAGATACACCAAAATGGTTAAATCATGAACATAATTCTGAGGGATCCACTAGTGTGATTATGTACACTGAGGGTCAGTTATTATTAAATTTCTTCAGACTGTTACAATAAACTGTGGTGTAACAGTCTTTTTGTTCTTTAGGTTAATTTATATAAGGCTGTATGGCAAATAATAGAAATAAGGTATAATTAATATACATGAGCCAGGCTTTCAAAAAAATAAAAAATTCTGATAATCTGGAGGACAAATTGGTTAATTAGAATACTGCAGTTCAGCTAGCCATAATGAACCACTGGGTGTTTTATATAAGATGCAAAGCTGTTGCTTGGTGACAGACAGCAGAGAAAAAAAAGGCACTCTGAATTGAGGGAGTGGCTGTGTGTCCACAGATCTGCCTTTCCATTCATGCAAGGCCAGGGTTAGAAAAGGGACTGGAAATATACAACAGTTAAAATATTTATTCTGCTTACTCAGTATAAAAGACACCAAGACTGCGATTCAAATTTATTTGTAAACTGATAAAAAAAAATGTGATATACAGTATGTATGTAATTACTAAGGTGTAGAATTCAAATGAGTGTACCTGATAAATAAATGCTGCTTGTACAGGCTGATACTTACACATCCCAGTTAGGGGCCTGCTTCAACTGCTGAGTCAACACTGGGAACTGAGAGAGAGAGAGAGAGAGAGAGAGAGAGAGAGAGAGAGAGAGAGAGAGAGAGAGAGAGACGCTTTTAAGTCATCATTATACATTTGTCAATTTGTCAAAAAAGCACCCATGTCATTTTAAAAGCGATTTTAGTCTTCAGCAGGGACAAAAGGAGGCAAATGAGCAAAGTGGTTGTACATTGTTGCCACCTGCTGGTCAGATGCAGAATGGTTTTATTGAGATAACTCCATTTTGCTTTCAACATGTCTCAAAACATCAAGGATTTATCTAACAAAAATTCCTTCCTTTAACAGTCACTCAACAGTATACTGAGAAAAAAAGCTATGAAATAGTGTAGAGGGTGATTTCTGAGGAACCCTGCATGAAAGCAGGGGAAAAGGAAGCTCATTTTCAGTTTGAAAGCAGGCCACAGTCCTGTAACAATCACCTAATAGGCTATTGTTCCACTTCCCATTCAACTTAACACACACCCACTGTGAGAGACATAAATCATCTTGGGTCAGAGTAAAGGTTCTCTTATACTACTGATTGCATTTAAAGTATTAGGCACACAATGACTTCAGATGGGTGCATCCAAGCCTATTACTGGAAATTTAACACCCCACATAGGTTCAGTTCAAACAAAAATTTACTTAAGAACTACCAAGACTTCTCACAGAAAAACTGTACAGTAAAAACACAGAAGAGACTACAGACTATAAAAAACACCTGCTTTTAGATATATCTGACATGTTACAGAAGGTTGAGCTTCTAGGATCCACAGCGGATATTTTGGATACACAGTACTTGGACCAAGTCTCACCAGCTGGGAGTGCATAAGGCGAGTAGCTGTGTCTCTGTGCCCAGTGACGCAGCACAGATAACAGAGCAGGTTGAGTTTAACACGTGGTGCTGTGGGAGCTCCAGATCCGGTTCGGTCCACTGACTCCAGCACAGCACATATCTGATGCAGGAATGCAGCCCAGTCACTTGAGCTCAGACAAGCCAAACGCTCAGCTAAAGAAAGAAAGAAAGGGAGGGAGGGGGAGAGAGAGAGAGAGGGGGAGAGAGAGAGAGAGAGAGAGAGAGAGAGAGAGAGAGAGAGAGAGAGAGAGAGAGAGAGAGAGAGAGAGAGAGAGAGAGTCACACGTTACACTTTTTTTCCACCTTCCATAACAAGTATAAAGTAAAATATTTTCAGGTTATCTATAAAGAAATTGTGGCTACAATGGCACATTTTACCTGAATATGCTGACACACACAGAGTTTTAGAGTCAAATCGGATTGGAGCAGTTTTAAGAATCTGAGGAAATGAAATAAACACTTAATACAGTTGTCCTTTTAAACTGACTGAAATGCATCAAAAGACTGTTGAAGTTAAGGTAAAAAAATAAAAATTGACCCCTTTTTTTGTTGGTTCATGTCCCTGGTCATATACATAAATCACCAAAAAAAACTGTTGTTTGTCCACAATCTTCCATCCAAATTCCACTGTAATATTTACTTTTTCTCACCTCTAAAGCATCTACTGGTGTTATAGCCATGTACCAGGCATCAATGAGTGGACAAAAATAAGATTAAACTATTATATAATGTTTCAATATCATGTCTTAACTAGCTCAGAACCCCTCCTTACTACTATGTTGTTTCTCTCTAAATCCTGAAAGGCATTAGAAGACGTGCTGAAAAAGATACAAATAGGACACAAGTCCCAGCTGCCGGGTGTATGGCATATCTTAAAAACAGGTACTGTATGCAGAGAAATTCAAAAAGACATACCTTTGGGTTGTCCATGATGGGAGTCACAGTCAGATCTGAGTCTGTGTATAAGAGCACTTTAATGCTAGCACACTGATCACCCTGAAGATCCTCCAGTACGCTGCTGTCCTGATATACAGACAACACACAAAGTAAAGGTTCAAGATTTTATGTACTACCATTACAATGTAGTATAACTGTACATTGAGTCAGACAAAATTATATTAAATTTGCACTGAATCAAAAGGTGTTCAAATGAAATCTCACTGACAGTATGTTTGAGTTTCATCATATATCACTACCCCTTACTCATAATACTTTTTACACCCTAGATTAAGTTCAGCTCTGCACCTATGGTGGGACCTGAGATTCCCAGTTATCATACCCTACTTGAGCTTGAGCATCTGAATAACTTCAATTAAACCCAAGGGCAAGTTTCATATTTGCATGACACATTCATTAAAGTAAAATCCTTACTAAGGGCTCAGTTTCAGCTTGGAATAAGTGCTTTTAGTGTTAACCCAGACTGGGATGTGATTTAGTATAATTTTTTTCATCTCATCCAAAAACTTCAATTGATTCAATTCATCCAAAAATCTATTGATGAAATTCAAGTGTCCTCACAAAATGTATATAACACCATGCTGCACTCATTTGTTGAAAGAGAAACTGTGATTAATGCAATTCAGGCTCTAACGCAACACTGTCTAACGTTTTGGTAAGGTTTTGTGTAATTTGGTAAGGTTTACGTTACATAGGAGAAGAGAAATTAATCTAACTTTTAATTTGCAGCAAGCAAATAAATTAACAAATAAACAAATATATAAACAAATGGAAGTCACTAATATTCAAATATTCCCTTTGAATGGCTGATATGTGCGAGACATTCCTTTATTTTTTTTTTGACATTTAGACTGTGAGACAATGGTAATGTAATATCTCATTGAAATTTCATTGTGACAACATATGACTGGCCTTCCCTCCTCCTCATTCATTATGTGCTATGGGCATTTGTGTGTGTGTGCGCTATTGTGAAAAACAAATAAACATATCAATAATAACTGGGGTGATTTTAAATAGCAAGACAAGTTAGACTAACCAAAATAGGTGTGTTAAACAATAATGCACTTTTTGTATTATCTGTTTTAGCACATTGTGTTAAAAGGAAGAAAAAGACAAACATACCGTATGTCTAGCTAAAACAATGTGTTGTTTTAACACAAGTGCTTTAAGAGTGTTTTTATCTTTTAAATAATAAAGCTTTTTAGAGGCTGACAAAGTCATAGAAGAAAATGTCTTTTTTTCCAGAAAGTCCTTAATTATCCAGTAGGAGGTGGTGTGGTACCACCAACAGGAAAAACGTCTAACTGACCATCATCACTATCTATTAAATGGACATAAAGAGATCAGAGAAAAATCGCTTTTTTGATTCAATGAATAGTGAGGGGTGCTCACTTCTGTCTTGACTTCCCTGTTGTCCATCTCTTTCACAGTACTGCTTGTTCTTGGAGTTGGACAAGAGCTGTCATCAAAAACAAAAGCAGAGAAGTAAATGACTTCTAAATAGTTGTGGTCAAATTACATGTCTTGTTGGTTTTCTAAGTGAAAGTAAGTACAAATCCGCTACAAAGAACACATTTCTGCACATTAATGTTCAATTACTGTTCATTTGTTGAATTTTACATGTGGGGGAAAAGCATAAAATGTGGCTTAATAAGACGTTTTATATCTCATATGACGTGAAACAACAAAAACAGAAATTATGCACTACATTTGCAGAAAAATGGCATATTTTAGTTTGTTCTCTGTAGAAGACGTGTCAACTTATTTTCACTAAATGACTGTAAATTAACAAGCTGAAGTGATATTTTACATTTTAATACAGTTGTTGCTGAACACAAGCCTGTGTGGGCGGGCATACCTGAGGAGGAAAATAGATTCTCTGGCATCTATGTCTGACACAGTCTTGGGTCTAAATTCAGTCACATTATCTAGGAGATGAGAGACAAAAAGAAGCACACATAATGAAACAGAGTGGGCAATGCCTACTTCTTTGAAAGCAGCCTCTAGAGATCTACTGAATATTTGACATGACTAACTTGTGTCAGCCTTTAATTTAGAATGAACTCATTAGATTATGGACTGAGTGTAGTTTTACTCAGGCCTGTTTGGAGAGGTAGAGTTTGTGCCAAACACTGTTGCAGAATGTACTGTGCTATGCTTATAATACAGCAATCAAAAAAGCACACACGTCCACATAATCTCTGTGTCTTTGTGACACTGCCCTATGGCCTCTTTTGTGATATTAAACAACTGCAGTCTAATCCATGAGCATGCATACACATGTAAGCACTCATGTACAGCAAAGCAATACTGGAAGATGAGACACAATAATCGTATAGACATATTAAAACAGTAGATAAATGTAGACAAATCAGTACAGAATAATTCAATCATGACTAAATGTGTGTGCATTAGGGCCAATAACAAATAATAACAATACACATTATTAAAATTATATGATGCACATATTTGTATCAGCAAAAATCTATTCCATGTATTGATATTTGATTCATAGTTTCTATGATGGTATAATTTTTTTTTTTTAAAGATCACCCATTTTACCCCTGAGAAAATGTCAAGCGGTGCAACCACACATTAATAAAATATTATTATATTTTACAATTATTTATCAATACTGAAAACTAATCTTTGTACTTGGACATCTGTAAAAACCTTTGCCCTCAGTCACATGAAACTCACATTTTTCTTTTTCAAATAAATAAACATTATAATAACTCAAAATTCCATCTTTCCTATCTAACTTACCAGCTAATTGGGGTCTTCTTTATGATGCAATAACCCCAACTCATTCTTAAAAGCATGTTGGTTAAAAGTCTTTTGTTATTGTTTGTGATGCGTGACATTTGAGGAAATCAGAATTCACAGTAAGTTTTTCAATTAGTTGCATACTTCTAAAGCTGACTTATTTAACAACGTTTTGAGTTCAAAAGGTTTTAAACATAGAATTACAACAAACAATTTTATTTAAAATTCTATATGACCAAATTTTCATTTTTAATAGTTTGCCTAATGTAATATGAGTTTTGCACAACTTGACATTATCATCCTTGGGAGGCATAAATACCTAACATTTTGTTTTGTGCTGAATATAAACTAAATTTGGAATTATATAAAGGAGGTACTGTAGAATAATGTGATGTGCATTTATGAAATTATTTAGTAGGGAAATAATGAGACTTACACACAAGAAAATGCATGGTATGTTACTGACTCATTAAATGTAGTATTATGTGCCACACACCTCAAATAAACACACCGAATTACACACAAAATACTCTCAAGCTTCCCTTAGAGAGTGCACTCAACCAGTATATATATATTAGCAATGCAGGCATATTATCATAGCATGAGCTGTATGTGTGCGATCTCATGCCTGCCACGTTACCTAATGTAAAGGACTTGCTGAGCTGTGGGTTAGTTGGAGCAGCTGCTGCTCTCTGGGCCTCTAGTGTTGCCTGAGAGGACATGGACTCCAACTGTACGCTGAAACATGCAGGCATACACAATGCAAGCAGACACTGGGTTAATATCACTACTGACTGCTGATACTTATTCTTCTTTTCATAATTTACTATTTTTTTATATTATACACAAAGAGCATTACAATACAACACAATAAAAGCAGAAAAATTGTGTTTGGTTGTTTTGCCCTGCACCCTTTTTTGTTTAAGGTAAGTTACAACAGGATAATAATGAACGATTCAGAAGATCAGATTAAACATTTACATAGATTAAATAAATAAATGGTGCCTACATGTCTGCCTTCCATTAAAGCGCTGGTTGTTCAAAACAGCAAAAAGCAAACTGAAGTATAAAGATAATAAAACCTCATTTAATTTTGAGGAATACAAGATTACTTTTGTGCAGTGCACATGCTGAGGACTTTGCTGTCGTCACAGTTTAATGGCAGAATTAGAAACTAAGAGGTATTATCATAATCTATCATGAAAAATGGCCCCCTTTCAGCCTGCAAGGCCCCTCAGTGTCTCACAATAGCCTTTGTTGTGGCCTACTCACAGCTTCTGCTGGCAGAGCTAAAATAATCCTCGCCCCCAGCACGAGTGGCAGCTTATTCTTCTCTACAGGCCTACATTAAATTATTACATTATTTCAGAAATGCCTTGTTTCAATAGCCCTTTCTTTTTACTCTTAATGTGATGTTTTCCATGAATGTGGATTCTTATCATGAATAAGCTTCATTTAGTCTACATTACAGCAACAACATGTATTGTGGAGGCTATATACCTATAAAACTCTACAAATGCCATACCTGTGTAAGCTATATTAGTGCAAGGACCCCTCTCACTGCAGGTGTTTATGTTTTCCCTGCTCTAACACATCAGACTACTCAACATGTAAATATCAAACCATTCAAAAGGTTGTCAAATGTTAGTCATGTGCAATTGAGTGGAAAGGTCCGCTTTATATTACTACACAGTCCATCTTTTTGCTTTTTTATTAAAAAAAACTGAATACTGCTACAAAGTCAGTTATAAAAATAACACATCAAAACAATTTCATTAGATCTTCCAACAAAGCATGATCAGTCAAGTTCTACATAGAGAGATGTACACCACAAAGTGTCACAAAGGCCTATTGTGTAGAACACAGGACAGGATATATACACACATTCTGTGTATAAAATGTAGTGTGGGCCTGACTATCCATCCACTGAACCCGTGGCAGTCTGAGGCATGTTCTTTCTGTATAAAGTTGGGACTTTAAGCCACAGCAGGAAAATCACAATTTGTTACTGTGTTATTTTCTTTATACATAAAAATATAAAGTCTTTTGATGGTTGAAATGTAACTTAAAGATACAAAATGCATTGTATTTCAAATAAAAACAATTATGGTTACAGCATAAAATCTATTTGAATGTTGTGGTAAAGGAGACAAATATTTCCAGATATAAAATACACCAAATTGCTATGGATGGGTGCATCTGCCTTATACTGAAAGGAGAAAAGAGTAAATACACAGAAGCACTCTGTGATGATGTCACTGCAATGAAAATTACCTGGAGCTAAGTGAGGCATCTTTATCTTCATCAACATCTGAGGACGCCTCCACTGAAAATGCTCCCCTCCAAAAAGGGTGCAGCAGCAACTGCTCCCAGTTTAGCCTGCATGGAATAATAGTATTAGCATCTCTCTTAAAGCTCATGTGTTAAAAGCTGATGCATTTTGACAGATTCAGTGATGTGGAAAGAATGTATGCTTTACTACAGGTCACTCTGTCTTAATGGTACGCTCAGCCTTTTAATCTTGTTAGTATTTAGAGCAGGGTTGCTAAAATCGGATTACTCTTATACAAGGCTGCCTTCATTTATTACAAATTATTAAAACTTATATTAACTTAAATTATACCATTACAAAGTTTTTTTATGTGGTTTGGCAGCTGAGATTTTTTGGTTGTTGGGTAAATATGATTACTTACTTATTTTAAAAAATAGACAATAAATCAATTTGTACATATAGCCACATGCAGCCCTGGCACCATTACAAACGTAATATGCATGTACACTGACCAGGCATTTGATGAAGTAAGCCTCTTTGTATCTAAACTTTTTAGTTCATTTCATCAGATCCACTTATCAACTTTGTAGTTCTACAATTACAGACTGTAGTTCATCCATTTCTCTGTATACTTTGTTAGCCCCCTTATACTCTGCTCTTCAACAGTCAGGACCCCCACAGTACTACCACAGAGCAGGTTTTATTTGGGTGGTGGATCATTTTTAGCACTGCAGTGTGTGTTGTACTAGTATGAGTGGGTCAGACAGAGCAGTTCTGATGGAGGTTAAACACCTCAGTGTCACTGCTGGACTGAGAGTAGTCCACCAACCAAAATATCCAGTCAATATTGTCCTGTGATGACTGGTAAAGGACTAGAGGATGGGCAAGACAAACTATGCAGCAACAGATGAGCTATATCTGACTTTACATCTACATGGTGGACCAACAAGTTAGATGTGTCTAGAGTGGATAGTGACTGGACACAATGTTTAAAAACATCAGAAGCACTGCTGTGTCTGATCCACTCACACCAATTCAACATACCACCACCACATTTATATCACTGCAGTGCTGAGAATGACCCACCACTCAAATAATAACTGCTCTGCAGAGGTCTTGGGGCTAATAAAGTATGCAGAGAAAAAGATAGACTAGTCTCTATGACTGTAGAGCTACAAAGTGCACCTACAGTATATGTTAAGTGGAGCTGATAACATAGACAACGAGTGTAGATACAAGGAGGTGTAAATTAACAAAGTAACTGGTCTGTGTGTATTGAAGATGACTGGTATATGTACCTATTTAGAGGGTCCTTCTGCAGTAGACCGCGTAGCAGGCTTTGAAACTCTGGACTGGGCTGTGAACAACTGGGCCCTTTAAGAACAAACATGTAAGATTAAGACATTTTAATCAAAACCTCTAAAATGTTAATTACACAATATTTGATAACAGTTGCTAGTTAACCTTTCTGCATTGGGGTTGGAGGATCTTCATGTAAAATCAGATCAACCAAACCAGTGAAGCTCTCAGAGAAGAATGGTGGTTTTCCTATAGAAAAAAGACAAAAGGACCACATGAATTTCCATCACCCATGCTGTAATATTTTGCAGTGGCTATGTTGCCTGTAGGGTAGCTTAACTGCAGAATGTTTTAGGGACATGGTCACCAGCTTTCCTCCAGAGATTTATGTTCCTATAGGTTTCAAGCATGACCCAATTCCTATATATTTTAATCCTGCTAATCAATGACTTCTGGAGACAAGCATACGTTGGATCAGATCTGGTGAATAAGGGATGGAGCTAATCCCAGCAGTAAGGAACAATATTTGTCCAAATGACAGCTGGATGCAATCAAATCTTCACAGTAATGTTACACCTAAAGCTTTCCCAGAAGAAGAGAGGTTGTTACTGCAGGAAAGCTGAGACGTTAGATGAGCATATACCGTTTTTATGGACATTTAGTGAAGATCTCCAAAAGCAGCAACACTCCAGCTACACAAACAACACTGCAACTTTATTTATGTATAATCTTCATTTCAAATCTACCATTAACCCCCACTGTGAACCTACAGTATATATAAACCCCACAGAAAAAAAAAACTGTGACAAACAGACCAATGACACCTATTTTAAATTGTCCTGCTAGATCACTTTGTTTTGCCTTAAAGCGATATGCTGCTTTTAACTTTGAGAAGTATTTTCATTTTTTGTTTACAACTTTACCTAGAATTAAGCTGTACTTTTCTTTGGTTATTCTCTATTGTAAACAGTAGTAATGAGCACCACACCATGTTTTACATCAAATCTAAATGCTACAAACATACCTACTTATTTATTTGCAGTGCTTAATGTTCAACAAGCATACAAGCTGGCATGTTATCCATGTGTACATTGCTGCCGTGTTAACTGAGTATAGTAACAATGAAGAAAGTGTCAATAAATTACACTTTTTATTGAAACAATATCATTACTCAATATCATTACTCAATATCATTATCAATATCATTATCATTATCAATATCATTGCTAAGACGCAAATATGAAAATACAAAAAAAAATCTGTATGGGGCTGAAAATGACCAATTCAGTACGTAACACACCCAAACTTCAGCCTTACTTGTGTAAGACTAAGACAGGAATGGGTGGTAAAATGAACACTGCTTAAAGCTAACTATCAGGGCAGTGCTACGATAGCAAGGATTTACTATGCATTCTCAGTATTATCGTACCTTCTTGAAATCGACAGAAAAATCAGTGCATTGCCACTACTTTGCAACTGAAGTGAGAGTACACTGTGAAATTTCTCTAAAGGCCAAGAAGTCTATTGTAAGTTTATTTTGATTATCAAGCAAATAATAGAAAACCTTTGTCTGCAAAAGACTTCTCTGAGCAGCATGAATGCTTAAAAATATTCTCACCTGCGAACATCTCATAGAGAATGCAACCCAAAGCCCACAGGTCACTGGAGACACTGGTGTTATCCCCTCTTAGCACCTCTGGAGCACAGTACAGAGGGGAGCCTGAAGAAGATAAGATCAATGCAGTATGAGAATGTCCAACCACAGACAAATGGATTTTCTGAGTTGTCCCTTAACTTCTTAAAATCATAAGGTGGCCACTATAGTCACACATGTTTAATCAAAGTTAATGAAAAGTAACAAAACCTTTATTGTTAATGTACCTACTAATTATTGACTAGATAAACAGACCTACATGCTATGTTTAAGTGTAATAATAGAATTATAAGCCATACTCATATCAATGTGTAGTGTGCTGATGGTGAGTGAGGACCTTGTGTTCGGTTCTTGATATTTTTCCTAGGAGTGGCACATTCTTTGCTGTCTCCTCCATCTTCTGACATTACAATAGCAAAAAACTCCTCGAGGTTCTCCCCTTGTGCTTTGGCCAGGCAGAAATTAGAGTACTTCAGAGTGCCTGGACCATCCAGCAAAATCTATACAACAAGCAGTCATGACGAGTGAAGGTAAAAGGATTATAATGAAGTAATTCTTCCAGCTAGACATCACCAGTTATGAAAGCATCTGCCTCAATCTTTTAACACAGCAGTAAAATAATTTGGTTAAATTTCTTACAATGTGTAATGCCTTACTGCTTTGTATTAAAAAGACAGTTGATATTGGGCATACAGACATACCTTAGCAGGGGTGAGGTCAGAGAACACTATGCCTGAGTCATGTATGTACTTGAGCCCTTTAAGTAAGTCCATGGCAAATTCACGCACAATATCATCTGATAAGCATTCATCCTGGGAAATAACTGCCTGTAATGTTCCACCTATAGAAACATAGTAAACAGATTGAAAGATTATATTTTTTTTTTACCCTGCAAATAAACATGGGAAAAATACAAAACAAAGCAGATTATACGCAGCGCCTTAAGAACTGAGTTTCCTGATTTTTGTTTCCAGCCAATCGAGCACATTTAACTATTTGAAAGCTCTAGGAGTAAGCTATAAGTAAATAATACCCATTTCTGAGTTACCTGTGCACAACTCAACCACCAGCCAGAGGTGGTTACTGGTCTCATACCACTCATAGAAAGAGACCACATTGTCATGCTTGATATCATGCGTAAGCCGCACCTGTTAACACCATGAATATAGTTTCAGTAAGGTAGGTACAAAGAAGCAAAAGGACCAAGAAGCCAAGCAATTTTATCAAATTTAACTCAAATTAAAACGGCTGAAACACAAGCAAAGTACATAGATTACATAGATTAGGATTTATGCTTTGGTGTAATTCCTAGTGATTCATTAAAAGCAGTAATAATTCTTTTCTTACTTACATGATTTGTTAATTCAGGCCTCTTAGATTTCTCACTACAGATAATTGCCACAAAATGTATGCTCCCTTTCCTTCTGCCCTTGTAAACAATGGACTTGCTTCCTCGTCCAATTTCTTCGTACAAAATAAAATTTTCCATCTGTGGAATATTCATTGACAAAGAGACACAACATTCATATCAAAATACAATGTAGCTTTATGGTCATAACAACGCGGGCGAGCTTCATCACTTGCTCCCCGGTTAGTTTTATTTTAATGCGACTTTAGACACACTTTCACTTGTATACGTGTATACTAGCGATAAACGAGTAGTTCGTAAACAGAACACTATATACAAAATGGAAATAAACAAAGTCCTTTTCTATTAGATTTACTTAACTAGCTAACTTAGGTTACAATTTTCGTTACAAAAGGAGAAGAAAGGTGAACGGACAAATCTGCTCATTCACAGTGTAGCTAACAAGCTAGCTAGTTAGCCAACGACTACTCACGGTGCTAGCCAGCTGCAAAGAGAACTTGCTTGTAACTCCTCAAAAGTCAATATTATGAATTTAATCCAGCAAAAACAACTAACGCTAATTCATTCATGCATCCCCTGACTATTTCCTAAACACGCGTTCCCCCAACACTGCTCAGCACTGATCCGCGGCTCTCCTAAACTCAGGAGAACTTTCGCCAGAAGCCGCGAAGGCAGCAGCTGTCAAACGGAAACAAAGTTGGACCAATTTAACTTTTAATGTGGGGGTACCTGTTCTGACGGTAATTACATGTTATCCCAAAACATTTTTAAATTTTATATTTAGTGCTAATATTAAGTAGATACATGCATAAAACACACAAGTATTTTTAAAAATACAACAAGCATTTTGCGAGTGTTGGATTTTTTTTGTCGTGTGTTCGTGCACACCCACTATTGAGCCATTCTTCCGTCGCTAAGATACATGCAGCACGCTCTTACAGCGTGCAGCTCAGAGAGCATGCGCGTTTTCAACGGTTAGAGGATCCTGTTTCCATGGAGAAGCGAAGACGCGGCAGAGCCAGCAGTGTTCATCACAGCTACAAATATTTATTCATGTACTGTTACTGTGTTTAACATTTAGTAACAACCAGTTCCCAAAACAGTGCGTCGGCCCAGTCAAATGAAACAGTAGAACAAGACGGAGAAAAACCCATCCGCACTGGACTGACTGCCTGTTTTATTGTTTAGCTCAGCAAATGGACTCAGAAGTGATCTTATTCTTAGGAGGCCTACGATCCTCGGACCTGCATTAAACCCGTTTGTAAAGTTTTAATTGACTTAATTCTGTCTTCTGTTTATTTGGAAATGTATGGCGTGTGTGATGTACATGTTTCTCCACCGAGTGAGCATTACAGATGTCCCAGAATTGTTTTTAATAAATGTAAATAATAAACAACAATAACAAATAATGGGTTTATATTATTATGATGGTTATCATTATTATTACTGTTGTTGTTACTACTACTAATGCTACTTCCCATTTCTTTATAATTGGGTATTCAAAACCCATTTATACTTTTCATACTTTTATATTTGATCCAAAGTCAAGAAATTAAAATAGCGCCCTCCAGCTGGCGACGAGCTTCGGGGTCGGGGTAGGCCGGATTGTGTGACGTCACAGCCGCTGGATGCAGAGAGAGAGAGAGAGAGAGAGAGAGAGAGAGAGAGAGAGAGAGGGAGAGGGAGGGAGGGAGAGAGGGGGGGGGGGCGCTGGGAGGGGTATGTAGAGGGGGAGCGCGGTCTGATTCACACACCGGCTTTTTGAGAGGGACGCGGTTCTGGGCGCGGAGCTCTCCCGATAATGCCTTCACGATAAAACAGGCAACTTTCTTCATTTCTGTATCGCTGAGACAGCAACGCGAGCAGGTCACTGAGAGCGGAAAATGGACACGGATGCTCTTTGAAAACTCCCCGGTGTGCGGTTACTTTACACGCCTCGTGTTTTAGTCCGAGAGAGAGGACCTGTTTCCTGGATGTGAGAAGACTTTAGGCGCCGGGTCTCAACGTATCACAGGATCAGCAAGCATAGCATTTGAGGAAGTTGTGTTTTTGAAAGTCGTCTGGCGTGTTTGTTTATTTTTTTGTCCGTTTAGCCGTCTGTAGATTCTCAGGCAGGAGTGTGAGTTAGTGGGGCGAATGATAAAGGGAGGAGGAGGAGCAGGAGCAGGAGCAGGAGCAGGAGCAGGAGGCCGTTTGAAAGAATCTACAGAAGCGCCCTCATTTATCCATCTTCGGTAAGTTGGCTGTTCCTCTGCTGATCTCGGCGCTGTCACTGTTGATCTGTAATGTCCCCTGTATACTGTACACTGTAGCTGCTCAGCTCTGTTCAGTGAGCTCTGTGTTATAGAAAATATGGGTTAGTTTCAGCCTCTTACATTGTCCCTTTCAGACGTTTCACTCTTTGACTGTTGGCTGCTGGTCAGAATGCACCGTCAGTCAGCAACTTTTAATAAGCTCTTCCTAGAGCCCCACCAGATTAACGGGATCGGCTTACAGCCAAATCTAAATCTCCTTTCGTCTTTAAATGCTGCTATGATATCAAGACTCTCAGAATCACCCAGTAACGGTTTAGGTCACTGATCTTGATGTTTGATTTTATTTCCATTGAGCGTTTTATTTTTATGTAACAGATGCCTTTGCCTCTGTGAAGCACCGAAACTCCTGTAACCTGCAAATGACCCTTAAACCTGACTGCACATTTAAAACCAAACCTGAGTAATATGTACTAGCTGTCCCACAGCCAGATCAAATCAGACACAGTGACCCCTGGTATTTCTATTTCTGTCAGGATATCGTGTGTGTCATGTGCCACTCCTGAAAGAGTGGCTGTCTGCTATGTAACCTTGGCCTATCAGAAAGTGGACTGGTAATGTGGGGCTACTGAGATCATAAACAAACACTGATGATGTGAGTGAACCCGATTTTTAGCTTCTTGTCCAGCGAGCACTGTTTGACACTTGTTTGAAGGACACCATAATAGGTTGAGTGCAATATAAGCCTGAGGTACAAAAACCTCTTCATGCATACATGCAGTCCACACATGTATTCCCTACACAATTTCTGATTTGTTCTTGGACATTGCTGGGTAAAACTAATGATGATGCTGACTGTTTTATAGAAGAAACTACAGATGGCATATCGGTATCACTATGAATTGGACAAGGAAAGGAAAAGGGAATAAATGTGTGGCCTATGATTGAATCTAGCATGTATTATTTGTATATTTGTTCCTGTGGAGTAGTAGAGTGTTTGAGCATGATAGCCTAATTTTAGAGGCTCATCTTAAGTGAAGTACTTCAATTGAAAAAGCTATTTTTTCCGCTTAGTTGTTTTTAAAGAAGAAAAATTGGATCAGTATTGGCTGACATCCAAAGTCTTGTTATTGAGAAGGAAAAAGTGCTATTGTGTCATCTCTGGAAGAAACTGTGGAAATGTTGCATCGTTTCTGTTTGATTAATCTGTAGCATTTCTCAGGTTTTGCCTGAAGTAGGTGGCTGTCCGTTCGAGTGCGATCTCTGGAGTCAGTGAATCATGAACAGCTTCAGGCTGATAGTCCGCCGTGTCCACTATAACAGCCCTTTGTGGACTGTTGTAGGCAGGTGAATGTAATCTGGTACAGCAGTAATGCAGCGGTTGTGAAGATCCTTTCATGTGCGGGTGAGAATGATGACATGAGAATATAACAAATTCAATAGAGTATTGAAAAGTTAGAAAAAGTAAGCGTATAGGCTATTTAAACATATCACCATTAGCCACTTTCTGTGGTCTCTTATTTACTGTCTTTTGTTGAAACCACTTCTTTATGATCAATAATAGGCTTCTAGGTGCAGCCTATTAGAGTACAGTTTGCAAGGATGGGTAAGGGGCTTATACCAGGAGCATTCACGCTGAAATAACTGGATTTTCTGAAGTCACTTGTAAACTGTAGGGGATGTGACTTTTTGGAGGTCGGCTTATTTTGTTAGAGAGCTGGTGCTGTGGGCATTGAAAAAGTTCTGCTGGAGAAATTTTTATTAATCTGTGCAAAACCAATCTGTGCATGTGATCAGAGCTCTGTATAATCAGGAGCTTTTAACATAACATTTAAATAATCAAATTAATCTTGACCTCAGAATCAAAATGCCTGAATATATTGTATTCAGACCCTAAGTGGGGCTGAACTAAACAAGAACTGGCTGAAACAGTGAGACTTGGGAAGTTACATAATCACTCCCTGTTCGCGGTGTCCCCATTAATGAACTAGGATACATGGGTTGCAGAGTGCCCTGAAATCCACTGTAGTACTGGTATTGAAAAGATCATATATTACATCAAAAGAGTGGAATATTTTGTCACAAATTGTGTTTAGAGCTCAGAGAGATCAGTCACTTAGTTGTATTCTATAAGGTGTAAATTTGGCTTGCATATAAGTAGAATTTCAAAGTACTGATCTGGTCTAGAAGAAACTGTACCTCATCCCACACTATACTGAATTACTTTTAAAGCAAAAAAATAGTGTTGTTGTCAAGACCATTAGACCTGAGTCTGAGTCAAGACTGAGACCTAGACATATCCAGTCCAAGACAAGACCAAGAGCAAATTAGGCCTTTGCAGAATCTAAGACACATGACACACACAATATACATATTGTAATGGTTAAAAACGAATGATAGTTTGGTTAATCTCTCTCCACCTCAGAATCACCATTTAAAGTCAACTAAATATAAAGCAAACAACATGCATCCATTTGTATTATTAAATTAAAACATAGTAGTAATAAGAATAACATTCCAAATAAGCTGCCATAATAATCTGCCCTAAAAGTTTTGATCCAGTGAGCATCCACCTGTGACTGAGACAAGACCACAACCATTCATTTATGGACCGTCACGTAGTTGAGTGCAACACTAGTAAAAATCGACTCTGAAATAGGACTGAGGTGCTGTGTGGTCTCGCACTTCAACAACGTACATAGTAATCTGTCAGTCCCATTATAGAATGATGTCATATGTCTGAGCCTAAAGGGCACAGCTGGGTTTTTTATATTTGTGATGGGACAGTCAGCCGTGTCCTCTCTAGAGACCACAGGAAAGACGAAAGTTGAATGCCCTTGCAGGGGTGTTTGTTTCTGCATATGCTGCTTTCTCTGCACGTGCGTTGTGGCGTATGCTGTGACAGCTGAGAGAGTGTATCGTTTCCGGCCTGCCTGACTCAGACCAGTATATCAGCCCTCATTCAAGGAGGCTCGCTGTATATCACTCGCCATAATTAGGTGCTTTCATGCCCTTAGTGTTGTGACTTGACGTGCTCAGACATTCTAATTTCTTCTAACGTGTGTGCTATTGATGGCTTTGGCTTTTAACTTAAGTGATCAGACTGTTATAATGGACTGATGTAGAGTATGTCTCTCACTCTCTCTTTCTCCATCTGCTCATGTTGTGTTGTCCTCCACTCTGGATGTTTGTTTATTTGTTTATGTATTTTGCTGACGCACCATATCCAGGTTAAAATGCATTACTGGTAATCCTATCTGCTCAACCTCCTTCTTATGTGTCCTAATGGCATTTTGTCTTTATACATGACACATGCAAATGTTCAGCTGTTTTTGCTTAATGGCCAGTCTCTGTAATGTCCTCCTCACATGTTTTTCTATCATATATAGGACTGATGGATATATCCTTTGCATGTTTGTTGTTGATTGTATAAAATGATGTGTTACTTCATTACCTCAGGTCAAACTCAGCTTTTATTGTCATAGCTCCTTTTTCCTGACCTTTTCTCAGTTTTGACCCAGGGGGCATCTGGAGTGACCTCTGGTGCTCTTATTGACTCTTTCACTGTCCACGGGGAAACAGGCTTCTTTCTGCCATCTGTGCTGTATTGACAAAGCGCATGATAAGAAGAAGAGAATTAGATTACTTTATAGGTGTGTATACCCTAGTTTATTAAGGTTATGGCTACTTCAGATGTTGTGCTTTATGACTGGATCTGTTTCAAAACTGTTACACAGCCCACCCTGTTAAAAGCCAGTGAAGTGAGCTGCATGCTATTAATAGAGCGTACTTCCTGTTCTTCTTTCTTAAAGCTTCACTCTGTGTTTGAGCTGTCAGGAAGACATGCATTCTGTTCTCACATGCACATTCTCTGGTCAAACTGAATTCCTGATACTATCATGATTTCTCAGTGCAGCCAGAAGGCATAGTGAAACTCAGTGATAAAGAGGAGACCTCAATAAAGGTGAGACAATGTGATTAAGCACAGCTGACTGATGTCCTACCTAGTGGTACCTTTGTAATGTTATCAGCTGAGACTTCTTGTCTAAATACAAGCCTGACATGCACATTAAATGCGCAAGTAATGTCAAATACTAATGTGTGGTATTCTGTCCACTGTTTAAAATATCAAGGAAACATTTTAAAAAAATGCTGTCTTGTTAACTGTTTTGTGTTAAATTATCATGCTAAAATTATGACTTCAGCTTTTCAGGGTAGTGTTCTAACACCCAGCTGAGGTCCTGTTCAGTCTCCTAGCAACAGTGATTCACTAAATATTTGCCTTTGTTGTTGTGGTGTCATAGAACATACATATTACATTTCTTCCCCAATATTTTCCAAATATGTGAGAACGTTTGTGACGTCTGTCTGTCTGTCTGTCTGTCTGTCTGTCTGTCTGTCTGTCTGTCTGTCTGTCTGTCTGTTCTGGACATAGGTGAGGCTGCTGCTTTTGGTTGAAGAGGAATTCCACCTATCTTTCAAATTTTCTCCTTATTTTAACAATTACGATGTAAGTCATTTGGAGTGGTTTGATGTGGAATGTTCCATTCCCGAGAAACTTGAGTCAGAATTTCAGACGCAAGGAATTTCATGCCTTCTAAAAGCTCCCTCCATTGCCTGATGTCTGAAACATTTTTATACAGTAATCTTGACCTGAAATGTCTTTTTAAAAACCCATTCATGGCAGAAAGTTATTTCAGGGTGTTTTAAGGCAAAATTGTTCCCAGAAGAAAATGTTTTTTTTTCCAGACATCACTATTTTACCATAATTAACATTACATCTAAAAACTCAGAAGACACATGTAGGTTCACTTGTGATCTTGGATAAATAAGATTTCTGGTTCCCATCAACGCTGAGTTGGTAAGTTTCTCTACAATGCACCTTTTAATATGAAAACAGTCTGATTTACTTTTGTTTACATCTCAAACATTGAATAGAGCAAAAACTAGGTTTGCATTGTGTATCTTGCACCCTTGGCTCCAATTGGCTCTTGTCAGTGCTGCTTTGGCTAATTGAGCATGTTGGGTTGGTGTTGGTAGGTGTCATGACAAAACTTAGAATCAACACATAACGAAGGAAATGAAAGAAAGCAAATCTAGCAAACAGCATCTCAAGAGGTCAGATTTCAAGTTTTGTTACTACCAATTTAGTTTTCTTTTGCTATTTGAATGTCTATTTTTACAGAATTTTTTTTCCACAGAGAAAAAAAGATCAAATATTATCATAAATAAGTATGGACACTTGAGAGCTTGGAAGGTGCTGATAACATGCTAACATAAAAGAAAGCATGAAATACTCCATCTTTTCATGGCCTTTTTTAAACTTTTTGTTGCATATTTATGAACATGCTTCAATCACATTTCAGTGTTTGCAAATGGAGAAGCATTTACTTTTAAGTAGCAATTTTTTACACACCCAAAGCCAAGTAAACGATTCATACTCTTGGTATAGCTTAAACATGGACATTTGAATCTTGTAAGACATTTGAGCAACATTCTTTTCCTTGTAGGATGCAGTTTGACAGTGTTACAGACTGCCAGCTCCTGATATAGAGAATTGTTCTGTTTTACACAGGCGCATTAAATACAGTCATGCCGGCCATCAGCTGTAGTTTTTATGGTATACTTAAGTGCAGGTTTTCCCGCAAGATGAAAGGTGAGGGTCAGCTGAATGAAGCCAATCATCAGATCTTTTTAATTGTTGCTGGTTCTTCCTCGTTATGTTGGTGTGTAGCCTTTGCATCTAAGAACCAGGACCCAGAACCCCATGGCAACTGGCCCAGTTTCCAAGAGCTTTGAGTGGGTCACTGGCATGCTGGCCCAGTATTTTGCTGTATATGATGCTTTATATACAGCAGAACTAGCCCCAGCTCCAGCCGCATCTCCAGCCCCAGCTTCAAGTCAGGACCTCAGCATTAGACTAAGTTTGAGGTTCCAAATCCCACGACTCCATGTTTAGGCTCAGTGACATGACAGCAAAGAAATGCCTGAGCGCTGCAGGCGTCAGAGACCACAGGGGAAAAAGACATCAGCTGAAACTTCAGCAGAAATGCTTTCCATGTTACACCCCTTCTCCCCTGCACTCTTGCTTAACTGCCATGCTTGTGAAACTGAGTCGGCAAGAGACAGGCAAAGACTGTGCAACAGTGACAGACATTTTAATCTTAATGATGCATCATATTTGTTCGATGAGTCAACTAGCTGTAATGGTTCTGTGTAGAAATGCTGTAGCGCGGGACTCTGTTGGACTTCTCTAAGGCCTCTTGCCCGGCACACACTCGAAGCAAAGCCATCAGAGAGTGCCCCAGCAGTTGGAAATGTGCCTTGCAAGACAATAGAAGGCCTCTGTATGCATACAAAGAAAGACTATGATGATCTAGGACAATCATTTGCCAGACATGATATTTGGAAGCAGTTTGTTTTGTATTGAACATAAACAATGTAATGGCTACAATACCAGCATGTATGTGCATCCAGCTCTAAACTAATACTGTTAGCTTGCCATAACACAGAAAAACCCCTATGTAAGAAAAAAAAATAAGTTAAATGACTGAAACCATTACGAATGCTGATGCTTATTTTTTTTTTTTTTTTTTTTTTTTTCTGCTTATTAAAAATCCTTTGATGTTTGATCCTTCACAACTGACAACAGTCAAATCAATGAGTAAAGCACAGACTGAAAGTTTAAAAGCTTTTAAATGCTGGTGCAGAGAAAGCAGAGCAGGAGAAGCTACATATGGTACTTTATTCATTAGTAGTTAATGGTCATCATTTGGCACATGACTCCTATGTTATAAGTCCAGTAAACTCTCATTGCTCTTTGTGTTTTGGATGGGAGCTATTGGTTCACAGTATTGATCTCAGCTCAGGAGACCTTGTACAGTTTAGAAGGTTAATGGCCATGTTTTGGTGAAGGTCACTTCTAATGTTCTCAAACAATCAATCTGTAGAATGTACATGGTAATGAGAAAAACCTTCTCAACAGATAGGAAAAAAAAGTTCTTTGTGAAGCTACCAAGATTCGTAAATGGTTCTGTGGGGAAATGTTCCATAACCTGACCCTTGTTTAGATAGAACACAGAGCATGTGACATCTGGGACTGTTTCCCAAAACCAGTCCAAGTGGGTTTAACATGAGTGGTGCATTAGCAGCTAGCTCTAACATCAACATCCAGTTTAGGTCCAAATATTGCTTCTCTTAATTGGCAAAACAACTGTGTTTGTGTTAGGATTGTAATCTAATCAGGACATTCATGTCTGAAAGGAGCTTTTTATTTGTTACTATTTAGAAATGCATGAAGGCAGAGGAAGCTGTCTAATCTGTGAGCTTTCATCATATCCCCACCAGGCATGAACTGGAGAGTGCATTATTGATCATCTGGTTTCCTCTGAGGAGTTGTGGCCTTCTATGGTGTCTCATGATGAAAATGTTGCACTATTTCAGAGAACAGACCATAGTATTAGACAGTACTTAGCAAATTCCCTGTATGGACGACCACAAACTCTTAATTTTAAGGTTTGGTTATTGATCAAAGCATAATCTTTTTGTCAGTAAATCTGCAGTTCAGCCAGAGGTACCTAAAAGCTTTAATAAACTTTGGTGAACTTGCTGCAAAAACCACACTGTGGTTGATGAAAGCCACAACCATTACGCTAAATCTAGGCCTTCTAATGGTGTATTTAGAAGCAAAGCAAGATTTTTGATTTCATGCAGGATTTGGAATCTTAAAATTTAAGAAGGCAACAAACAACAAGACATTCAAATTATGAACCAAGAAGCTCCACTGTGTTTTCCACTGTGTTTTCCATACAGTGTCTTTCCATACTTTTCTGTGTGTGTGTGTGTGTGTGTGTGTGTGTGTGTGTGTGTGTGTGTTTGTATTGCTGGGCAATAAGTCAATACATATGCCATTGTGATAAATTATGTCACAGAACAATACAGTATGCTTTTGTGAACATATGCAGGTCGTCTGTGCTTGTAGAACCCTAACCAACTGTATGTTTCACTATAAACAGAGCAACATTAGTACCATTTAATTGGATTTGGTGCAACTCCATATGCCAAAAATTGAATAAAAATCATTGTGTTCACAGTTTTTGATAGTATTTTTAAATGTAGCACAACTCGTTCTTTAATTTTCTGTTTTAACTACTCAGGTGTCTGAAAAAATAAATCTTGTGACATGTCGTGTATCATGAAAATTTCCTGAAGAATTTTAGATTGTTGTCATTTTGCCCACCTCTGTGTATGCGTTTTGAGATTCTGTAGAGGCCTCTCATCGGGCATTGTTAGTTTTGTTATATTACTTTTTAGATCCAGATGTTTCTTTTGTTCTTCAGCTTTAGACAAGGAAACATCTGAATACTAAATTGAGTGTTGAGAATTGCTTCAAATGGCTGTATGGCAGTTTTACCACATTTTGGCTCATTTTGCATGAATTCACAGATGGCAGTATTTGATGAATCCAGCTAAAATTAAAACTGAGTGGGGAAAAATCTGCAGTGTTTTGGCAACAGCTAGTTCTTCCAGAGCTTGTATGTGATTCCATGAAGCTATTAGGCATTCACTTTTCCTGAGTTGAACCTGCTCATTAAGCTGTCTTGATAAAGACTATTGTAAAAGAGCACTGAAAGGAGGAGTAGGTTAAGAAACACAGCTTACTGGAAATAGCACTAAATTTGCTTTGCCTGGTTGCTTTGTTGTTGTAATTCCTGTGGGTTTGGTTGTGTCTTCTTATTCTTGTGTATTTATGCGTTTTGCATTGTGAGTCTTTGTGCATTTTTGTATGGACTTTGTCCACAGGCTTTGTTTTGACAGCTAGGCGCTCTCTTGTGTGTGTGTTTGTCAGTGGTGGGCACACGTGCCTCAGCGCAGGACCCTCTGGCCTGGCAGGCCACTGATGCTGAGGGCATATGCATGACTTCACCCACGTGGATGCCCATGCTGTGTAATTTGCGTGAAATTGTGGATCTGAGTACAGTTGTGTGTATGTGGCGTTCTGTATGTTTTCAACTGAAGCCATAGCATTGTGAACAGCATATTCATGAGTAGAAAAAAAAGGATGTATGGCTAGTCTTCTGATAATGTTGCACTTTGTGACCTCTAACAAAGAACTACAGCTGCATTAAATATTTATTCAATATAAAATAATGCAGTGTTAATGCTAAGATAGTAGAGTCTCAGTTTAGCAGTGCTTATACAGTAACCATAAGATTTTAAAAAGTATTTGACAAACGTCATAGCAATTCTTTCCTGGCTTGTGTGAACTATTGCTCATTGTATCCATGTTTCTTTAAAGGGTCCATATCATGGAACATTCAATTTCCCTCACTTTGATGTCAGTTTCATACCCTTTATATATTGAAACTAAAACTCCAAAAGCAGCCTGTTTTGAATTAATTTTTCCAATGTCTGTCAAAAATTCTTTGACTGATTGCTTCTTTTATTTGTTTGACATCCATCGTGTCAAGATGTAATTCAGCTTTGTAACACCGCAATGCATATAAACATAAAACATAAAACAATATACTATACAATATATAGCATTTAGCATAGGAGAAGCAAGGGAAATTACACAGTAATTTCATCTGTGCACTCTTACAAAGGCAATATTGGAATGGAAATATTGCAGGGAGACCTTAATTTTGTATGTATGCATGTAATTTATGTATGCATTTATGTATGCGTGTATGCATGCCATTCATCACTAATGATACAATTGTATTAGTAACCTTTCCACAATAGGAAAATAGGGTTGTGTTCATTTTTAAAGATCCATATTGCCTCCCAATTGGAAGTGGTTTGAAAAGATGGTATGCTGGATGAGAGAAATCTGCAATTGTTATCTTTGCTTGCTTAACTGTGTGTAGTTCAGCATATCAAGATGTATACACCTATTCAGTCTATATCAGTTTTTCCCTTTCCATTAACAAATTTTAAGTAGTTTTTCAGTCCGGACTGCTTTTTGAAAGATGCCCAGTACTGGACAGCCAATCAGAAAATGGGTAATTTGCTTTATTCTTATTCACATCATTTAAAAACCGGAACAGAACAGTCTGTTCTCATTCTAAAGGACCATGAAAGTGTGGAAAATGATTTTTGATACAAAAATCCACACATGTCAAAAGTTGACCTCAAGGGAAGAAATCTAAAATACAAGAATAATATATGATATGATCTCTTTAGCACTACTGAAGATCATTTTCAGTTGCTTGAGGTCTGCTGTGCTGTAGTCAATATTGGATTACAGGTTGGCTCAGATTTGAAATCTCTTTGCTGCTTGAGTATCATGTGGCAGTGAGGTTCAACCACAGGGCATATGGGGACAAAGAGGGTGTTGGAGCCTCCAACACCTTTGATACCTCCCGTGGTTTCTGTCAGGGACACAAAGGGCAGATATGGTACATGATAGCCCACAAGAAAATCATATTCTGAGAGCCTTCTGCACTGTATGCACCTTCTGAGCCCTTCAACCTTGTGTTCTTAAGTTAACACAGTTAAAGATGAAATGTGAAGCTATATAGAACATTGGCATTTTTTTTATTTGTTCCTGTAGTCCTATGACCCGGTCAATAAATACAATTACAACAGACATTTTTCGTCATTGTTTACCAAACAATTTGGTCTACAGAAATTATGAATGTATAAATAAAGCTGGGGACAGTGATAATGAGATCATAAGAATTTTCTTCTTTTTCTTCTTCATCAAAGTAAAGGGAGAGGCTAAATAGTATGCAGTAGTATGCAATGCTGGGAGAGGCTGCATGGCTATGGTTGCTGTATTCATGGCTGAGACAGAGCAAGCGTCTGGACACAGCCTCTGCAGGTTCAGAAATGTGTGAGGAGGAAGCCTGCTATAAGGATGAGTGTGTTGGAGAGTGCTGCGTGGTATGAGTTATGTGAAATGTCTGTCCATGTGGAAAATGATCCAAAAAACACAGGCTGGGTCCAAATGCACTGCATTCACCTTTTGTTTCTCCATTTCCTTCCTTTTTAGAACCACAACACCTGGGACATCAAAGCGTTCCTAGATTAAACCGTGTTAAGAAGTAACTATTTATAGACACATCCACAATGCATTGTCCCAGTAGTGTGGCATAGTGCTAGAGTGCAGTTTTATTTGGATTTTTTAAGCAAGCTGGCTGACTGTAGTGTATTACAGTGCTTAAGTAGAATAGATCCAAAACCCAAGAACATGAGGCACTTTAATTGTGCTTCCAGTCTGAATAAATAAATGTGTATAAATCTGGGACCTGGCCGCTGACCTCACACCACTTGCTGCTTGTGATTTTGTGTATGTGCGTGGCTGTGCGTGTGCCTGTGCCTGTGCGTGTGTGTGTGCGTGTGTGTGTGTGCACTCAGAGGCTTTTACAACTAAAATCATGAGTTATTCTTAGGAAACATCAGAAGTATAACAAAGTAGCCCAAGCTCTTGCTCAGTACTGCAGAAGATGAAGTGTTGTGCCTTTTATACACTACAGTCACGTACAGTCAAGTGCTTTACAAGCGAGAAAATACAAAGATAATTCAAATTAAGATTTTTAAAAAGTGTAGGAAAACCGAAATATTTATCAAACATGATAAAAGCATGATTAAAACAACAAATGTAAATAAAAGGACATAATTTGTTTTTCAACTTAAAAATGAAATTAGGACAATAAAGTGGTATTACAGGTTAAGGTTAGAAATGTTTTCAGCCCAGATTTAAGTGTCGTTAAGATAAGACGTGAAACATGCAGAGATTTTTCTGCAAATTAATTTGCTTCAGTGCATAAAATCAAGCAACAGCTTGCCAGTATGTCACTGACATATTATTTGCATGAAGCATGGCTTAATTCATGTTTCAACGGGGAGCCAATAAAATGACAGAAGCAGAATTTGAGGTCAAGCAATGAGTGCACTGACCAGTGCGTGATGATAATAGGTTTGGGTTAGTTAAATTATTCAATTATTATGGAATGACAATCATTTAAAAACACACGTGACTGGAGGAACTGTTTATACAGAAGAGAAGAAAAAATGGGTTATCAACTTTGTAATGGTGCTTATGAAGTAGATAATAAAAACAGTATTTTGTAATCATTTAAAAAGGGATACTAAATTATGACACAGCCATTTTTTTATTTATACATTTGAAACCCACATTTAGCCACAAAATGAGCCCATAATTTAATGATTATTTATTTATTTATTTATTTATTTATTATCATTTGTAATCTATTTTAACATTTCAAAATCAATGTTCTTTCTACATTGATATATTACGTGTTGCATTTTTAGAGCCTTGTAGCAGCACAGCACTCCCTATCATTCCCTCTTGTCAAACAACAAGTTGGTTTTAAACAACAATAATGATACATAACACTATAAAAAGCAATAACAGATCAGAACTATGTGAATGCTCAATAGTAGTTGATAAGAATGTTGAGGTCTACTTTTCCGCAGTACTGCAAGAAGAATGAATTTTGTGGTGTGAGACTGAATCTACAGCAGAGCATCATGCTTTAAAAGGGAGAAGGATGAACGCCTGAGGCATCAGACCTCACAGTTGCATTATTTGACCTGAGGCTGATGCTATTGATAGCTGGGTACCAACTGTTTCTGTATTATGTACAGCATTAAGTATCTGCTGAGTAGGTTTGTTGGAAACCCTTTCAAATGAGTGTCAGAGGGTTTATGAATGTGTCTGAAGTGGATAAGCTGCTGTAGTAATACGACTTCACCATAAAGACAAAATATCTTATTTCAGCTGTATTGATGAGTGTTGTGATTATGAAATACTTTGTAATGTGTTCAGAACATATTGATAAACACTTGCCTCCTATGGTTCTCACAGTTGACCTTCTGGAACAGCTGCAATAGAGTGTTTAAAAAAGCGAATGTACTTAGTAATGACTTTAACTTGTTTGGGGAATTGGATTGGAACTGTTCCACTGTACTGTAAATAGCCAGTAACAGCCAGCTTTAGTAAACTGCAGTTCTGGTCTTGCTGATCTTTTTTGATATTTATAGGCCACATATTACTGGCTAACTTGTAGCCATGTCATTTCTGAGGATGAAGCTACTCCAGCATTACCCCAGCCATGGTTGAAAAGACATATATTTTTTTCCAGCTCTTAGATCATCATGAATGCTCACTTTTCCACAGTGTGGAACAACCTGTAGTTTCCACCATGAAGTCATTTTCCTTTTTTGTCAGATTAAAGGGCCATGTCATGTAAAAACTGAAATTTCCTCACTTTTTGGGGTAAAAGAGTTTGATGTAACAGCCAGTTTTGAATTAGTTTTTGTGATTTCACAAAAAAATAATGCATTTACATTTGTCCACCCATTTTGCATATATACCGATTTAGACCCATCTGTTCACGCTGAAGTTAGGAGTGTTTCAGTCTGGGCTGCTTTTAGAAAAAGGGCACAATACAGGACACCCAATCAGAGCAGAGCCCAGTCTTTAACAAAAGTCACAGTAACAAAAGCAGCTGGTTTCTTAATAGATGAAGAGATGTTGAGAAATGGCCATGTAAAAATCAAATGGAAAAATTGCAAGAAAAATGTAGAAATGTGATTTAATGAGCCGTTGAAAGTGCAGTGCTTGATATTAAAACAGGACTGTAAGTTTTGACTATAGTTGTAATGTAGTGACAGCTGCTCCTGTGGCCTGGGGAGACCCCGGCTGGGATTGATCACTCCGACAGAAGGCAGTGAGTGTAGTGGAGGCAGCTTTAATGGCTTCTGACTGGCACACAGACAGACTGAGGTGAAAACATCACATCTGGTACTTTGTCCACTCCTGATTTAACTGCGCAAGTTAATCGTTGAATTGGTGCTTAAGTTTTTACAGAGTAAGTTCAGTCCTAAGCACGTCTTAAAGCCCTAACTGGACTGTCGAAAAGGCACATTATAAGAAAAGACATTGTGAGCACTAATTAGTTGAATTGTCTACCTATGGAATGAAATTAAATCGTTTGGCTTTTTTATGTGAGAGATTGTCTTATTGGTTATTGGGTGTAATACATTGCAGCACAGTAGAATACTTTGGATCTGAAGTTCTTCCAATCTCCATGAATTTGCCTTCCTAACAAGTAATTTTCTGTGTCTATAATTTCATATGTCTTGTTATAAGTGGCCTTTGTTTGCCATCCATTTAGCTAACTGTGTGTACCTTCTCCCCCACTCCTAGATCCAGCAGTGACTGACCACTAGCTTGACTGTGTGGTGTGGTCTGGGAGTCTCATTGCTCACTCTGTGTGGTCAGGCGTGTCTGGGCGCTGCCCTATGGCTCATGCAGCAGACGTGTGAAAATCAGCCAAACTGGACGCCGCAGTATCGTCCCGCACTGCCTCTGCCTCAGCCCTGCCCCCCTCAGCCAGCCCTCAAAACCTACTGCCTCAAAGACAGCATCCGCAACCCCCAACAACTGTCACCCCTGACAACCACGAGGACCACTATGTAAGCGAAGGACCACCCAACCAAGTCAATGCGCTCTGTAGAGATGCAGGAACTATCACAGGTAGGGTTCACTAGACAGTAGACATTAAAGTGATTTTGTGGGATAAAATGAGCGGTTTAAGACCATTTATCTGTTTTCAACACACATTTAGCAATTTCTACCTGCACATGCAGGCCATCCTGCTGGCACATGAACACAATTCATGTGTTTCATGAGCACCGCATGATCTGTGCAGGAAAACAGACACATTTTTAAAAAATTAAATTTCTGTTTATAGAGTTTGTATTTTATTTAGCTATGAAGATCATGGCCTCCATTTATGAATATACTGATGCTTATTCATTTTTCAATTTTTTTTCTACTTTAAGTATATTTGTGAGAAGTGGAATCTCCATTTCACTTAAGCATTTTTGAGTTATTATCAAATTTAGTTATTAAAGCTACACTGTGTCTTTTTGGTGATCTCTCTGGAGAAATGTATATGTAATTGCATGCAACATGGAAAAGCAGATTTTGTGACCTCGATTGTGCTTGTTCAGTTTAAACCACTAGTTTTGTACTTCTACCGAAGTTATTTTTGCTAAAGTCACTAAAGTAACATGGGTTTAAGCTACTCTACACGCCTCTGCCAATAACACTTATCAAGCTATATCATGTTTTTGTGAGAGAGAGTACGCTCTGTGGAGGCAGCAGGGTGCCTGTCTGACTGAGCTGAAGGTCTGGTCTTGCTCTGAAAGGCTGAAACTCGGTCACTCATATAGTTTACTTTCTGCGCTGTGACAACCATAACCTAACAGTGGTGTCAGAGTCCAGCAAGTTGTTGTCTGCTACCAGAGCTGCTATAGGCCTTACTGTTTTCTATATTTCAGTAATGGTTTAGGCTGGCTTCTAATAATATTTAGATATACACAAATTTAATGACATATTTTTGCGTCAAGCGGCATATAATATACACAGGCATAACTGTATATTGTTTATTGAAATATGAAAAGTTGTTTATTCTCCTGCCCCTATATCTGTGATAACTAGGATATAAAAGCCAAAGACTCATAATTGAGTATCATAACAGGCCCTTTGTTGTCTGTTAACCATCAGATGTTCATTTAAATGATCTACCCTAGATTATAGCTTTAGGGAGAAACATTACATTTAATTCTGTAATATTACAAAAATAATTCAAATGCATATATTTTAGCACAGTAGCAAAAAAACATCTAAACATTCTTCTCTTTCAGTAGTACTAGCTCATTAATTATAAACATCTATCTGAAGTCACTCATTTTATCTTTAGCAGTTATCAGTCAATACTGACATGATTCCAATGTTGTTGTGCATCCATTAAAAGGCCAAACAATGTTGGAACTTGTTGGTATCACCTGTCAGTCTTCTTAGGCTGCATTTACTTAAAGAAGACTTAGAAGCTGTAATTGACCAAAATGAAGTCACAGTCTGCTCAAGGGGGGGTTATATACTTTATTTCCTGCTTCTTTGACGAATGTGTATTGTGAAAGTGTGCAACACTTTCATTTTTTGTTTGACTTTTAAAGGCTTAGAATTGTTGATTGCATCCATTTTTTCAGAGAAAGATCTCTCAAATCTTTGGCTGATTCAGCTTCAATGCATGTTTGTGTACAGGTTTCAGCAAGACCACAAACCTTTAGTGTTTCTTCCAAGCAGTGTTGTAATGTTGTACATGATTCGACTTGCTTTTTCTGTATGTTTATTATGAACCCAGATGCTTTTAAGATAATGGTCTTACAGCACAATAAAGCAATAGGAAATGAAATAAATGTTTGGGCGTTTTAGTGGCTTTGCTCCTAAAGATAAACATTGATCTTTTTGCACTTCTCAGTAAGTCTTCTCTGCTTGTCTCTTGGGGTGCTTTGGTTATGTAACTGTGTTATGGAACTTTGGTTGTGAGATGAGCTGAGAATACAGATATGGGGTTGTGTGTTATGGGTCACATCCTTTGTTGAAGAGGTCCTCAGAGAGAGACAGAAACGGGTAGAGGATTTCTCATCAATGACTTACTCTTAAAATGGGACCCTATTTTTACAACAATAAATTCAAAACAGATTTTTTACTTTTTACAGTTAGTTTCTGCCTTAATAGACTGTGTGCAGAGTAGGATATTTTGTTAACAATCAAACTTTTATTTCAGAAAATCAAGGAACATATTAAGAAACAAATATGGACCCTTGAAGGTATGAAGCACTGCAGATGATGCATTGTCCAGCAGTTTAAAGTAGAAATAGCTATTCCTACCGCTCAGTTAGTTCCTTAGGACTGAGGAACAGCTTTTGAATGCAGTTCTCTGGCCATTGTTGTCACAGAGGATAAGGGACCATACTCAAGGCATGAGAAGGAAGTTCAGGCATGCCTCTGCTATCTTGAGCACAATGAGTGAAAAAATGGTCTTCCAGGAGCAACATCACCCCCAGCCCCCACTTCAGCCTTATAGTGAATGACCGGTCACCATTTGAAATCATGCAGAGTGTACAGCTTTTGAAGCTTACATAACAAATTTGTGAACTTCTATGTCTATATAAGTCATAATTAATATAAAAATATTAAATCATATTTGTGCTAATCTGACAATAGAAGCATTTTACAAAACACAAGAATCAGTTTAAAATCTAGAGGGAAAAAAAACCCTAAATAATAATTTTAAAAAAAATTTATTTTGTGGGAAAGTATTCTTTTAATATTTATTTAATTTGTCCAAATCTCAAGTCTTTTTTGTGACTATAATCTTGGCTTCGTGTTCTTAAACATAACCAGTGGTTTGCATCTTGTGGTACACTCTGGGGTCTTGCAGGTGTATTCTTGTCTTTATGGTCTTTATTTATACTTAAATGTGAACTGTTTTTTAGGTTGGCTCAGTGTTTTTTCTACGTGATGTCATCCCCTTCTGTGATTCTCTGTAGTCTGCCATGTTATTTGCTGTTTCTAAGCTGACCAGTGTGCTCTAGCGTCTTAATATATTAAATAGTTGATTTTATGACATGTAACCTTTTAGTTGTTTCTCTGATTGACAGATTTTTCTCCCTTATTATGTCCTCCTTTACTGGTATTGATGCATCTTTGCTCATCATGTTGAGAGACAGTATCACTAGACTCTAGACTTTTTGTTAGCTCTCTTGTGCATGAACTAATGATGCAGTGACTGACAGCTGTCCAAGAAACAAGTGAACAGTCAGTAGACTGATTACTTGCCATTACTTCTCTTAAACTGGAGAAATATGTATGAAAACTGCTTAAATTCTTAAATGCCTCACCAAATATGAATGTACATACACCAAATTAAAGTTGACAGTTTTCCCTTTATCTTCAGAGGCATTCTTTCATTTCAGATCCAATTTGCTGGTACAGAGAGCCGATTGGAAGATTGGAAGAGCGAGATACAATAAAATGTCCACTCACACATCACCTACTGACTGCACTGTATGCTCATATCACTCCCTTGATGAGATTCCCTTTAGGTGACAGAGATTGAAGCAGTGCTTATTTGCATCATAGAAATCAGTTTTGCATGATCTCGTCTGTTCACTTCATTTGCATATGATCTACATCCTGTAGTTTGCACACTTTCTTAAAGTATCTTTGTATCATTTGATACATGATATTTGATACAGACATTTGACAAGTCTTCACCAGTCTCATCTGTCATGACGTCTCCAATGTTGTCCGGATTCAGGACACTCTGTCTGTGGAGAGCCATAGTTAGAACCAATACCACACATGATGAAAGAAGATGCTACAATGTGCATAATTTGATGTTCTCACAATATTTTGAGTAAAGAAAATTAATGTCTACAATCATGTTGCTGCACAGCTTTATAATGACTCTAGAATTGGAAGAAAGGAGGAGTGCTGGATGAGTTGGTGACTGATCCTGATCATTTGCAAACTTTGGTGTTCTAACAATGCATTGCATGAGATTTCATTAGTAATAGAATGTCTGTTCTCCACAAAGGATTCTTACATATCTATGATATTTTGTCACATTTTTGCATTGCAGTGTCACAATACAAAATGCATTGTTGCACCCATATAATGTGCTCCATATTTTACATAGAAGTTTGGCTGAATCTTTGTGACCGTATCTTCCTCTCATAACAGTCCAACAGTTTGTAAGCGTACTGTTGTTTTCCTTATAGCTGATGTGAAATGAGCTTGACATTATGTAGCCTACTTTGAAAACACAGTTGAATTATAGTACAGTTGAACAGTAGTTTGAGGTGATGCAGCATACACTACATGTTCAAATGTTTGTAGATTCCTGCTCATTTGCTCTGAGACAAAGTGTATGCATTCAGCCCCAAGTGCATCAGTGAAGTCATGCACTCATGTTGATTGATTAGTTCTGTATCACAAACGTTACTTCAACTTATCCCAAAAGTATTGGATGGTGCTCCCTCATTAGAGAATACGGTTCCACTGCTCCATAGACCAATGCTGGGGGGCTCTATAACTTATGCTTGTGTGAAGCTGATACAAAGCATCCCGTTATATTGGGAGCATTTTCTATGGAGATAGTACAAGCTGTGTCTGTGCAACTGAGCACCTGTGTCAGCTGGGCATGTACCTAAAAGTAGCAGAAGTCACTGGTTAGGAACAATGTTAGGCTTTTCAATTTGGGAATGCTGCCATCTTGTGGATGTTTAAGGTAATTATGTTGTGGAATTACCTCTTGTTTGTCACAGTGTTTCTGTGTTCATGGCTGCTATATGTTTATGCACAAAAGTGCATTGTTGCATAGTGGTCGTAACATGGGTTTTTGAGTTTAAAAGAATATCTTGACCAAACATGTGGTCAATGGTGAATAGAAGCCAGTAGTTACTAATTAGCATAATCATTTACATGGTGATAATTAGTGGATATTTTCTTGTCATTTGTTCTAAACAGTATATGCTTTTTTTGGCCAAGTTGTTCCTAGAAAGTCATTATGAGTTAAGACCTATATATTGTAGCAATAATGTTATGAAGTGTCACATTCACAGCTGAGTTCTATAGCATTTAGTATACTGGCAGTGATACCTGTGTGAGTATATTATGTCTCTGAAAACACAAGACCCCACTTCATTCTCTGAATGTGCTCACTTGTCTCCTGCCCGCCCATTGTATAACGGCGCTTTGTATTAGTACAGCTCATTGTTTGGTGGGTGTGGGTGTGAAGCTGAATTACAGCATCAGTGCTGGTCTTGTTGGAGCTCGAATCTTTTTAATCTGCAGTGGTTACTTCAACATTCATCCTGCTCTGACTCACTTGAAGGAAAAGGTCTGCTCAGTGTTTCCAGGGCAGAGGCCCTGTTTAACCGTCATTACCATGGCGATAGAGAAGTGCTGCATGGTCTGCCAGGGCCGACTAGTGGATGCTTGCCAAATCTGACTTCATTGAGCTATAACAATACAGTTCAAACACTCTACCAGACCTGAATAGAATAAACACTAGATACGTTATACCTACCACTGCTGCTGGACTAGACCAGTTTTTAATACAAATGCAGCAGCTTCTGGTTGTACTTATTACAGGTTCCTTAATGTCTGGAACCTGTTTGGTTTTAGTGTCATAAACCTCTAAAGTTGTGTGTCATTCTGTAGTCGATGATTGCCCAAACAAGGAATTACAGGTCTAAGCCTTTCTAAAAATGGTGTTCTTGAAAATCCCTTAGTTGTAGTTTGTGGTAAACAAAACTGTTCCAGAGTCAATGTGTTAAATGTATTTTTTAAGCCAAAGTCACCTTCTGAATTATAAAGCCATTTAATAGTCAAAAGACAACATTACTGCATTCATGTTACAAGCAAGGTAAAATTCTTGTACACTGAAATGACTTCACATGAAAATAGAATAATACTCTATCAAATAATGTATTCAAGTCTATTGTATAACACTACCAAATACTCATACTGCCGTAGCAGCATCACCATGAAACTTGACAAAGTTTGCTGATTTATGTGGGCTATTTTGGTAAGGCTAACAGTCTTGTGATGTCAGTTCAATGTTCAGCAACTGTAGCTTGCATGTAGCAATTTTCGAATTATGACTATTTAACCTCTGTCATTTAAGGCATCAAGTGGCATTCAGAAGACAAATGTACACAGATCAAAACATATCCGTTTTTGTACTACAGTGCAAGATAGTAATGATTTTCGAGAACACCACAAATTTTCCCATGGTGATAAATGGCCTAGACCTAGAGTTCCTTATATGGGCATGTTGTCACTACAAAATGATGACACAAATTCTGTAATGACACAAAGGTCTGTGTAGGGCTCTAAATATCTGACTTCACAATAATTCAATTTAATGACAGTTCATTAGGAAACAGCAAAAACTTCATACATACTTTATTGAATACTATTATAATTGTGACATCATGTTTAGTTTTTTGTTCAATGATCTAAAAATCTGCATTTTTTTTTACACCTCTGGTATGATGCACTCCCAAAAAGCTGCAATTGTCAATAGTTCCTCTTGCCCTGTCTTGCCTCTGTGATTATTTAATAAGATAGGAAAGAATCACTGACTTGAATTTGAACTCTCACTGCTCAGTCCAAAATGGAACGCCTTGACCCAGTGTGGTACAACATGTCCTGACAGTTCTAATTCCTTGAAATGTAACTGAAGTTTTACTGATAATCACGATCTTTAACCTGCCAGCTCTCCAGATTTAAAGGTGAATCCAGATTGTTGTAGTTCAAAGACCCTTTCACTGTTTTCTTTGAAATTGATTATCAGCTCATGGCTGTGCTCTGGTTGATGCATTATCAGTCTGTAGAAGGTGATGGCTCAGATGCCAGACCCCATCTTATATCTCATCCTTCTTAGCTCAGCTCCTTACTCAAGGTACTCATGTGTCTGGTTACTCTCTCTGTTGACGTGAGGAAATGCATGTTTACATATCTGACGTGAACCTCCCTGAGACACAGACCATACATGTCTACATGAGTTGAGGCTCATTTGTCTGTCTGTCAGTGATTCATCATAAAACATCCATTTGTGATGTGCTGGGTGGATCCTGCGGCTATCAAAAGCTATCAATAATTTGTTGCCTTCTTATTGTTTTGTGAGAGAAAAAGTGAGCATGAAAGTTTGAACAGACAGCAAAAAAAATTGTGTGTGTATGTATATAAAATATAAAATTTGTTCTTTCTTTTGTTCTTCTCTCACTCGTCCTATCTCTGTCCTTTACTCTCCCTCTTTATTTCTTTTAGTCTCTTTCTCACTCTCTCATCTCTCCCCCTCTTTCTCTCTCTCTCCATCTTTCTCTTATTCTCAGGACCTTTCTAACTTCCTGTCTTCCTGTCTCTCTTAGCACACTTGCCCCTCTGTTTACAAAAACTCCCCTCCTAATCTGGTGCTATTAAGATCCTCTCTGTGCAGAAAGCACAAACCAGTCCACAGTTCAGTAGAAAGAGGACAATGAGTGCAGCAGGCCGGTGACTGCAGAGTAATCCAGTCTATGTTTAGTGAAGGGGCATGTGACTGGTGTCATCAGCATGCCAGACATGGCTGGGCGTTCACTCCTCTCACTCCCTCCCACTCTCTCTCTCTTTCCCTCCCACTCTCTCTCTCTTTCCCTCCCTTCATCTCCCTCCCTTCCTCCTTACCCTCAGTCTTTCTCTCTTCCCTCCCAAGCTCGTTCTCTCGACACCCTGCCCTTCCCTGAAGTAGAGGAAAATGTAATTTGGTCGAGAGAAGACCTTGAGCCTGTGGCCGCAGAACCATGAGTAAGTACTCAGATCAGGACACCTCAAAATTTCAGACTGGACACTGACTCTGTAGACAGCGTGGGGCTATTGCCTGAGCGGTTCCCTGCTGATCTATGGCCATGTGACAAAGTTAAGGTTGAGCCGTTGAAGTTTGTCACCCTCCTCAATTATTGTCAAGGCCGGCAACTTGAGTGCCTCAAAGTTTTTTGAGTTGTATCTTTTCAGTCTTTTGCTTTAACTTTAAACACAACTTTCTGTAAAAAAGAAAACAGTCCTGCTTGTTTGAACATGTTTGCTGGTATTGATTTTTATGTGGCTAGAGAAGTCTTCTTGTTCTGTGCTCTGTACCCTGGAGTGTTGGCTGATGGATGTGTTTTCCCTTTAAATCAATAGAAAAACACATGTAAGCGAGTACCTGCTCACTGAAAAACCGCTAGGTTTAGCAAACAGTTTCAATGCATTAACTGTTTAAAATGCTGTCTGCATTTTTGCAGGATTACTAAATGAGTACAGCATTGCTTTAAACCAGAAATCATGTCAGTGCTGCAAGCTAGTGGAACAGCTGTTTCTTATCACAGTTTGCACCCAGCTGCCTCTCAGCTGCTCAGAGCTGAGTGGGAGTGCTGGAGTATAGAGGTGAAGTCTGGTTTGGAAGGACAGTGCACTTTACACAGTTGTGCTGTTGCACATGTACATAAAAACACAGACCCAAAATAATCACAGGTCGGCCATCACTGGCTCTCTGCCCGTTCTCTCTAGGGCACTCCGTAACCTTCATTCAACCTGGACACGACAAGTGACAAAAGGAAACACTCATTTTAGAAGCACCTCTCACAGCAAGAGTTATAGTTGAAGTTATACATTATGCTGTTGGTGGATATTTTGTGGATCAGAAACTACATGGACTTTTATTTTGCTTTTGCTATTCAGACAAATCCAGCCATTTAAGTACCAGAACATTTGCTTGCACTCTTTCCAAATCTTCCACCTGACCTGTTCTGGCCTATACTCGGAACTGCCTGTTGAGTTCTGCGCACTGTGAAAAGTGACTGAGTGATTGAAGCATGAAATGAAACATAATTCTAATGTGTTGATCAGTTTCAATAACATCAACGCAGTGTTGTCTTCCAGTTTGGAAGTGTTTGAATCATGTAAATGAAATGCTTTACTTCTTTCAGTGAAGGTTGTGTGAAAAGGTTGTGTGACCAGCCTGTGCTTCACCCTCGTTTAAATAATACAGTCCTATATGTTGATGGTTAATGAGTGGTGTATCAGGTTCACAACCTTTTTCTGTGCTGTTTGTCTGCAGACTCACCAAAGCATAAGTACTTGCACTTTTTACATAGTAAGATTATGGAATAAACAATACTATTATAAAGATAAAGCTTGTTTGTTATACATTCCATTGTAAACCTGCTGTTACCATTAATAAATTAATACATTTCATTTAATTGATATTGTTTTGGACATTACATGATTAAATTTAATCATTAATTTTGCCTCTAAATAAGTCCTGGTTTATTTGATTTAGTTCAGTGTGTGAAATGTTAAATAAAAAGTTTTTGTTAGCAGTTTTTAAATGTGGGACATATGTGGTGTGTTGACACACAGATAACATGTGCATCTTGGCAATGCCTGCAAGTGTCATGATGAGATCATGTTAACACATCACCCACCTCTAACATGAATGCAGCGCATTGTTGTTGGTGTGTCCAAATAGTGCAGTTGCATTTAGGGCTGCATTACTTTAATAATTCAATAATTTTAATTTTAATAAATAACTTTAAATAATTTTGCATTTCTCATGTAATAATATCATAACATTAATTGAATATTGAGTTTTATGTCCATATCATGAAGCCCTAACTGCATTAGATATTGTAATAAACCGGATGCTTATCGCTGGAGTCCGAGCCAAAACCTTGTGTTTTCTGTCGTTTTTGACATATTTTGAAAATATTAGTTGCCCTTTACTGATGAATGAGCTGTAAGAGTTCAGGGTGGAGTCTGGTTTCATTGACTTACGTTAAAAGTAAAGTATGTTTTTTTCTGTCTCCTGTTATCATTTTGGAGATATGAGGTTTTGTTCTAACAGCAGCGTTGTTTTTTTGTAATGCATTGTAACTTCTCCACAGTGCACATTCACATTCCAGCATTGTTACACCCCTAATGTGAAATATCACCAACCTTATTGGGAGAAAGTATTAGCACATAAGCTAACAAAAAACTCTATGGCATGTTAAATGCTTATACATGTTCTCAGTAGCACAGGTGAGTCACATTTAAGGAACCTTTGAGAATTCCATGTGTTCCTGAACAGCGACACAGTTTTTGTTGTTGTAGGTCTTGGGTCTTTGGAATTGAGTTGTAAAGAAAATAATAAATAGAAATTTAAATAAATATATAAAGATGTTTACAAACAGGATGGTGTCTGTGTGTGTGTGTGTGTGTGTGTGTGTGTGTGTGTGTGTGTGTGTGTGTGTGTGTGTGTGTGTGTGTGTGTGTGTGTGTGTGTGTGTGTGTGTGTGTGTGTCTGTGTGTGTGGGAGAGGGAGGGGGAGAGAGAGAGAGAGGCTGTACAGCATGCTTGTACATGTGAGACGTGTCTTCCTAGTAAAACAATGAACGGGATGAACGGGACAGCTAAAATGCTGCTTGTCACCAAGAACAAGGGATGGCTGTTTAAGAAGGGGGAGGATATTGAAAGGAAAAAGACCTGTCTGTCTGAAGAGGAATGAGGCTAGGAATGTTCTGTAGCACTCGTTATTTTTTTTGTAGGGTTTCAGCAGCATGACTGTGTAATGTAATGATTAGTGTTGAAAGCTTGAGTGTTAGTCACGGCTGAGAAAAGCATCCTGGGGTGTAACAAATGACCACAATTTTATTTATCTTTCTTGTTGCTTAATACTTATAACCACTAAGCTGGTTATAAGCGTAAGAGTTTGTAATATTTGTTGACGTGACCTGCATATCCTGTTCCTCTTTGATTCTGTGCCTGACTACAGACAACGTAGTTTTCCAACACCCCACTAGAGGTCACCAGTCTCACATCTATAGTCATTCTGGGTGCGTTATTAAATATGTTACCTGTCCTTTAGAGAGGTGATCCTGTATATGGTTTGCATTCCTCACTTTCATATCTACACATCCTTCATATTACTGTAGTAGTTACTGAGTGATGTGTAGTAATTACTGAATGAGCCTGGAGGGGATCACTAAGGCATTAATTATCCTAATGTGTTTGAGGCAGTCATGGCATATGTATTGGTACTTTCTTTGAAGCGTAGCGTGCTGTTGCTATAGGACTATGCTATATGTCAATACACAATTACACAATGGTATTTGTGTAATATTACATATAAAATATGTAATATTTGCTTTTCTTTCTAGAGTTATAGGTGTAGGTTTGAACAGTTACTCTAGATATTTGTCTTTTTAATTAAAGTTTTTAAAACTGATATCAACAATAATACTCAGACGTAGTGTGGCTTAAACCACTGATGTGTGAGAGGTGCTGAAAGTGACCATAGCAGATTGTAAATGAATGAAAAGCACTGATGTTAATAACATATATGAACATTTAAGCAGTCAATCAGCAGATTTTGGAATAAGCATGCTTATTATGCTCACTAATGCTGATAAGACTGACTACTTGACTACTTAGTTTGAATCAAGGTATTACTGGAGTAGTTTGGTTGGTACCATAAAAGTACTGAATTTTGATACCCAGCACTGCTACATCCATTGTAATGGGCAATATAGAAAAAAAATATATCATGATACTCAAAGTCGTTTTCTTGATATATGATCTTTGTGTTTGTATTTTTTGAGGGATGGTGGTCTGTTAACAGAGAGTGAACTAATACAGTCACCCATGGAAAATGCTGTCATACCTCAATATCTAAATTCTCTAGCCAGTGCAAAATGGTTTACAGTTCACTGTTTTGTTTACTATATGTCTGTAACTCTGTCTTTTCTCTGTCTTTCTGTCCTCTCATGGGTCAGATGTGTGTAACAGCACTGATCTTCCAGAGGTGGAAATCATCAGTTTGCTGGAGGAGCAGCTTCCTCACTATCAGCTGAGAGCAGACACCATATATGGATATGACCACGACGACTGGCTTCACACGCCCCTCATCTCCCCCGACACTAACCTCGACCTGACTACTGAGCAGATCGAGGAGACCCTCAAATACTTCCGTAAGTCTTTCATTTTATACACCCCGTTTCCCTCTTCCTCACAAAAACATGCACGTGCGAACTCAGGCCCAGTAGACACATGCTGTACTCATTCAGGAGATGTTAAATACTCTGTGGATTGTTCTTGGGGTTTGTGCCCATGAAACCTTGGTATTTGCGCTGTTTTTCAAACCTGGTTTATCAAAATGGCTGCAAAATTGCACAGAATTTATTTTAATCGTTTAGTTATTATCTCTGATGGATAATCTATGGGTTATACTGACTTATGATCTTTAAAGTTATTTTATTATATTAGAGATGCATCAGTCTCATGAATTTTTATGGTTGATTCCAATTCTGGTGTCTTTGCAGAAACTGTGTGGACTAAATGAAACATGAAGCACATTTTCAGTACTTTCTATTTGTCAAAGTTACAATACAAATAACATTATTTGCTCTTTAGCAGGCTAAACTGGCATTTTAAATTTGCCTGTTTAAATAACATGTATCAAATAAAGTGCTACATTGAAAGTAACAGGCATTTGGCTATTTGGTCTGAGTTAATACTAATTATGCTTGAACATTTTGGTACAGATGAAACACAGCATGGGTGCACGGATCTAGCTCACATTGTTCATGTGATAAAACTGCAATACAGATCGGTCAAAATTATAATAATAATTTGGTGGATTGTCTGTGTGTTTTGGAGCAAAAAGAATGGCTGATTCTGATCCTGGCTGAATTTTAACAGGATGCAGTAAGAGATTCAGTTCCTTTGGCTTGAGTTGAAACTGTAGAGCTTGTTAGGTCAGAGGGCTCAATATATCTGTACTCAGTGCAGGCTGAGCACTGTTGCTACAACAAAGAGTCGCACTGAGACTGGGTACCAACCAGCACCATCACACGGTTACTGGTCAGTCAGAACACTAATGAGGTGTAGTAGTGCATCATTAATCTGTTCAGTTGTCTTGTCTTATTTTCTTTTGCCATGACTTGTCTTGTGAATATGGGGTTGTCACTATGCATCTTTACCAGCTGCTTACATGTGTATGCTGTCTGCATGGCATTAAAGAGAGAGTTTGGAAAAACTGTCTGAGCTTTGTATCACCGTGCTTTTAGTTTTATAACCTTTTAGCCCACACTCACTTTATCCAAGCCATTCTCCTGTTGACCTGCCAAATCTGCAGCTTGCATTCTGTACCCTCTGAAACCTTTAGGACCTGATTTTGTTACACTGATAGTATAGATACATTCAGCTAATACTCAATAGTGACAGCCCTAATTTCATTTATTAGTTATGTGTCACAGTAGAGCCGTTAAGACATACTATACATATTTTACCCTCTCATTCTCCCTCCCTCTCTCTTTTTCTTCTGAACTAATTTTATTTCACATCTCAGCTTAAAATAGTACACACTGAGACAGGCCTCTGTAGCAGAGGGGGTAGAGTGAACCATGTATTGATTTCTATTGTGTAAGATGGCACCAAACCGCTCAGAATTTGAATGTGTACTTCACAGCTGCATCATGTATTAATCATTATAAACTAAAATAAATTTCATAGCATATTTTTTGATAGTGTGTTTATTTTGTGATTATGCTTATGAAGTCACAGATCTAGCGATACGTCTCTGCCTGTTTAAATAACATGCATCAAATAAAGAGGGTGCTGCAGCACTCCCTGATTTCAGGACTGCCACTGTTAAAAATAATAGTATTATTAAAATGATAATTTGAGCAGAGTAGAGACCCATGTGTATCTGTTTTAGAGAGAAGGTAGTATTTTTGTCTGTACAAAACCTGCAGTAGTTTAAGAGAGCATTGTATTTTCATTACAGTGAGCCAAAAACTGCTTTGGGGGCATGTTATTCATACACATGCAGGTTGAGCTTCTAAGAGAGAAAGTCTTTGCACAGTCTGACTCTTCACGTTTGTGCACCGCATCGCCACTTTAACTCTTCCATTCTTCCAGTCTTAAAACCAACCAGTTACGGCTGTGTCCTCCCAACAAAACCTGTTCCTAAAGGGCTCACTGACATTGTTCCCCTACAGCCACTAACATTCATGCAACTACCCAAACACACCTTACATACAAATTTAATCTATGAGCATCTAAAATGACAAAAGAAAACAGCTGTTCTCATCTCTGATGAGATTAAATCTAAGATATTTACCTTGCATAAGAAAGGAAAATGTCAAAGGAAAATGAGTGTAAAACATGGAGTTTCAGAAAATGATTAAAAGATATGGAGAAAATGGGACTCATAACAGACCTAGACCACAAAACAATCACCATCGAATAAACAGTACTTTCTTTAGTACCAGCTTTCATTTTTGAGAGAGGGGAGAAAATCAAGCTCTGCTCTTTCCTCAGATCTCAGCACTATGGGTCTGAAAGACTGTGTACCTGTCATATAGCCTTTTTTGAGAAACACTGAAACTGGACTTCTAAATAGTCCACATTTGTAGTTGGTATTACTTTAATCTTAAGAAAAAGAAAAAACAAATAAGGCGGATGTATGGAAATCTTTCCCTGCAAATTTCCCTGCTGAAAACTCTCCTGACAAGAATGGAACCTGTAATAAAGGTAAAGTGTGAACAATATAAATGCTGACAAAAGTGACATTATATTTAGTTGAGGCTTCTGTGTGGTTATCTGTTCGTTGTATATTTTCTTAACTTCTACGTAATGGCTGTTTTATCTTGGTATCTGACTTTTTTGCACACAGCTAAATGCCTGATATTACAACTGGGGCTTCAGATTAGAATAGTACCCAGGGCAGTCTCCTCCATATTTTGACAGACATTGCCCAACCACCATGATGTCATCAACACAAGCCAAAAGCCGGTCAGCTGGTGAGGTGGCAGGAGGCAAGTCATCGCCTCGGCCCCTCTTGGCTCAGGAAAATTGCATCACAGCTGAGCACAGCCAGGGGTGGCTTGGGATTAGATGATTCATTTGGACTGTGGTTTCATGATTGCCCGGGGGCAGAATCAAATTCATTAAATTTCTAAATTAAATGGCTTGAACGTTGAATTGATGAATGCAGAATGTTCTTTTTTTATTTTAAACATGATTCAGGCGAAAGCTCCAACAGGATTTTCTTTGCTTTCGTTCATTCCGGACAAATGACTGCTTTTAGATGTGGCATGTAAAGAACACTGTTTGGCCTCTGTGTCTGAGCTGAGGCTACTTTGCTCCCCTTCTGTCCTACTTCCAGCCCCATTTGGCAGCGAGGATAAGAAATAGTCAGCTGCTTCTTTTGGCAAGTGCACAGCCCAGGCGCACAAGCCGTCAATGCTATTGTTCTCACGTAAACCAGCTCCATGGATTCCATTCATGCAGTGTCATTCTAACATTTGTCACCACATACAAGACCTGGATTGAAAAAGGTGTGTGGAAAAAAAAAAAAGTGAGAGAGAGTGGAAAAAGCAGACGGAAGAGCTGAGGCAAGTTAGGCAAAGGCACATGCACACACACACATGCAGACACCACCTCAGGCTAGAGTGGGAGCCAGTTGCTATGGCAACCCCTCTAGAGGGAGGTGCAGTGAAAATAGGGAGAGCTAGGAGCTAGGAGAGAGAAAGAGGCGGAGGTGGGGGTTTGGCTTATGACGACTGTTGATAGGAGGAGCTCACTCCTGATGTTGTAAGGTCTGATTGGCTGCTCATATAGGAAATCCCCACCCCCCGGTCTGTCTGATACAACCTTGAGTACAGCAGTGCTGTGTGAGAAGCCTTCCTGCGCAACACTGCTGATTCTTTAATGCACCCTCAGATTTCACCCCAATCTCTCTCCATCCCACTGCGGATGGGATGCTCCATGTAGTTTCAGTTGCTAGTTGTGACTCAGCTGACTGGTGGCGGAGAGAATGGGCCTTTGGGAGAATGTGTGTGAGTATGTGTGTGCTTTTGTGACCTCGGGCAGTGGAAAGCAGAAGCTGCGACTCACGGCTGAAGGAGACTGAGCATGCAGAGATTTGTGGAGGCTGACTACTATGAGCTGGACTGGTATTATGAGGAATGTGCTGATGGTAAGACCAGAGGTGTCATTATACTTGCCTTAAGCTATTTCTGTCTAGAAACCATTCAATCATGTGAAGAATTCTGTTTTATCACATTTCTTTATTTAGTTTTGTCACCTTTTTAGTGCACAGTCAGATTATTAAAGGTTATGTTCCTTCAAATCTGTAGCTTATATTCTATATACTATTTATTGTGCTCTTATTTTGGAATACAAGGTCCATTGGGAGTTCTGTGTCTAGTGCAACTAAGAAGGACATATCTTTCTAGTGCAATTAAAAGGTGCATATGCATGCTTATAGTTCAATTAAGAGACACATATTTTACAAGGTAATGGAGGTGGCAAGAAAATGGGTGATAATTTGAAAAATGAAATGGAAGCAGTAGTGAGTGAGAATTATGGGAATGAAGTGATAAGATAGTCTGAAGGTGAGAATGTCAAGCAGATTGTTAAGGAAAAGTTCAACATGGCTAGAAAGAAAAAAAAAAGATGCTCAGAATGATGAAGATGCTCAGAGAAGCATCAGTGCCACTACAGTAGGTAATAAACTTTCTTTTCTTGTAGACTTGTATTGCATCAGACAGCACGGCCTCTTCAGCCTGTTCATAGCAGTGCTAAATATAGGATTATTTTGCAAGTCTGCAAGACTGTTTCAACCAAATGACTTCCTTGTTGACACCAACCAGGGTGAACTCTTGGTTGGGTTAAGATGATGCCTTAGCAAAAGAGAAGAGCAACAATGCAAAATAGCAACTTGGAAAAAATGACTTGGGGGTTTCTCATAGCAGGGTTGCTAGCAGTAGAATAGGCATTTTAAAAAATAAATAAACATGGGTAAATATACAAAGTACATAGCTAGTATGAGAAAAGTAGCTGCATTTGAAGTGTGTGTGTGTGTGTGTGTGTGTGTGTGTGTGTTTGTGTGTGTGTGTGTGTATATACATACATATATATGTATATATAATGTTTTTTTTTTTAATCACCGTTTCCATTCAGCTCTGTCCATTGCTGAGATTTACCCCATTTACCCCACATATACCCCATTCTGTTCTCTGTGGATTTGAGAACAGCCAAAATCAGTTATGTTAAGTCATTATGTTAAATCATGTATTGTTTTTCAGCTTGTACAGGTTTAGCAGCAGCAGGTAACATATCACTAGCGCTCAGTCTGATTTTTGACTTGTGGTGGTAATTCACTGATTGCTTGTTGTGGCATCATGGCTCCTTTCAGTAGGCTGCTGTACTTTGAGTTCTTATGTAACACTCCAGTTACAGCCTCATATAAACATTTTTGTAATCAGGAACACATGTACATTGTACAGGTTCGCTGGTGTGCATTGGTACATTACTTGGTACTGATTTTGTATTTTGTCCTATGTTTTCAAGACGTGGTAATACTGTCAGAATCAAGCAGTGAAAGCAGCTTAATAAAAGAAATTCTCTTAAATGCTATTCGTGTGTTAGTGCTGAGTGAAATTGGCATTTTGGCCCAGATTCTCTTTAAATGTTTATAGAATGAAACCGTTCTAGTTTCATGGCTGATTATCCAGAGACAGGGGAGTATTTAACTTCAAAATGGGCAACAGCTGCTTATGGTTCATTGGTATTTCATCATACTGATATTATATAATCATTTGCTTGCTAGCTGTCTGCCATTCTGTTAACACATAAATACATTAGGAATTGTTTGGTAAAATATGACAGAAAAATGAGAGCAGTTTTGTTTTTTGCATTTTGATGCCTATGTAGACATGTATCTGAAGCTGCCCCCCCCCCTTAAAAAGGATGGCTGATGTAAGTTTGCAGGTGCATTGAGTTCACACAATACTGCCTCCTTTAAATCAAATCTTACACAGAGGAGAAACTTCAGGTAATTTTTAACTGCTAACCCATGTATCCAGCTTGAATAGTTTTTTACTTAGTAGAATGATTCTTACTCTTTTAAAAGTAAAAAAAAAGACTCACTTGGGTTGAAGTATTAAAATGCTTGAGCTACGACATATCTACTCAAAGACCAGAAGCAAAAGTAATATGTCACTGTTGGGAGAAAGCACCCATCTCCAAAATGAGAACTTTACAGGAGAAGGAAAATTGTCTTTAACTTATAATGGAAGTTATTGTAACACGATTTTATTCCAGATCATTTTTGTACCATTTTCACTGGGCCATTGTTCATGAAATGTTCATGTAATGTGAACAGCTGAAGATTTCAGACTATATTAAAAATGGAAAAACAGTGATGAAATGTATGTAGAAGCAAAATAATATTTGTTCTTAAAGACCATACTAGTAGTGGGGTGAATTTTTTTTTTTTTCTTTTCTTTTCTTTCTATGAAGGTTTAATGTCAATGATCATCATAAAAACTTGGTTTTGACATTATCTTCACTTTATTTCAGCTGGAAGATACTACAGCACGTGTTCCAAGTTTTATGGCAGTGATAGTTTCCCATGTGGCTTGTGGTCCATGTGACTGTGCCTCCGTGTGTGTGCTTGGTACTGTCCTGTTCATTCATCAGTGCTGTATGGAGCTGCTGACCCACATTTAGGAGCTGTTTTTTGATCTGCAGTTCATTTGGGGCTCTCTGTGCCCTCGCTCTGCTGCAGAGTACTGCTCAGCATGTTGATCACCTCACTGAGGGGAGAAACTGTGTTTCAGTGTTCACAGGCCTACACACACACAGGCTCACTCACATTTATATACACACCCACTCTCCCACCCACCCTGTCTGATTCACATGGTTTCTCCTTCCCTGCTGTCATCCCACTCTCTCCCACTACTCTCCCTGCTTTGTTTTTTGTTTTGTTTTGTTTTCTTCTTTTTTGGGAATAGGGGGAGGAGGAGTGTGAAATTTTTTCCCACTACAAAAAACAGAGGCACTCTCATTCACTGCCTTGGCTTTTCTGGGTGGGAGAGCATAGCTGCCATTGTGTCTCCTTAAGAATGTGAGGCCACTGAGTGCTTACCAATAGACCAGCTTCTGCAGAACAATGTAAACAGAATCACAATCACAAGCCCAGTGCAGCATGCTTAGCAACTTGAGTGTGAATTGTTTGGATTTTTATAGGGTGATGAGTGAAAATAACTTAAGCCATACTAGAAGTAATCAGGCAAGTCATACATACACGTGATTAATATTTGACAAAACTTTTTTGATGACACTGCTATGCAAACCTTGTGGTGTTCTGCTTGTTGTTTGGATTCTGTTTGGCACTAGTTTACTAAATTGGGTATTTGAATAAGGCATCAAATAAATTATTTTTAATTTTAACATCACCATATGGGAGGTCTCGGTTGTCCAGATGACCACAGGTGCTTAGCATCATTAACAGTGTAAGGCCTCATTTGTTCATAACAATATTCTTAACAGTATAAAATATTTCTGGTTGGAATTTGTTTAAAGATAATAAAATACAAATTTGGATATTGTTAAAAAGGTATGGAATAAACTTGGTGACCATCAAAAGACTTTGGTGGCACCCAAGTATAGACTGTCATGTATGCAAAACACTGTAAAACTCTTGTTGTTTGAAGCACAACCTTGATTTTCATTAACCCCCTGAATCTGGTGGGCTGGAGTGAAAATGGAGATGTTATGGGTGAAAATTCTGAAGACATGCCCATCCACAATATCTTGGGCTTTTGATTGAAATCAAGCCAAACTTAAGCTCGGAAATGGATCAGGATTGGCACAAAGGTCTTCCAAACCAACTTTCTTTGAAAGTACGTAAGGCTCGAGGAAATGAACATGAGCAGGTGCTTCGTTAAACCAGTTGAGCATGTTGTATTTGCAGTGATGAATATTTAAACCAGTTTAAATTTTTCTTTTTTGTTTATTTGTAAACATATGTATATATGTTTTAGCAGGTTATTGATTTAGGACCAAGTACAGTGTTAAATCAAATACAAATATGTACTTAATAATTTGTAAAAGGCCATTATTTTCTGCAGTGGTTGGCTGTTTGTTTGTCTATTTGGCTTAATGGAAAGTAAGCACCAGCTAAAAATCCTGCAGTGTTTGCATTTCGCATGGCTATAGGGATACGGGCTATCAGGTGGCCACACCTACTCAACAGGTGTAGCCAAACACAACTCCTCCATGCCTTGAGAGGTTGCTATGGTGCTTTGAAGGAAGAAACCATTTTGCTTTCTGAAGAGAGGGGTGCTCAGCTCTCCGTTTCGCTTAACAAATGCTACATTCTTATCAAAATAAGACATTTGCAGTGCTGCTGTTTTATACAGAGCATACTGATTTATATTAATGTTTATTCTCAGATACTGAGTTGAGATTGTATTAAAATCTTTAGGTGATTTATGTAACAATCCCCCTTCCATTTGTAGCAAGGTAAATGGTAGTGGCAGGGCTTTGAGTCACAGACTGTTGGTAGGTGTGGGCACTGGGCAGTGCTGTGTGTGTGTGTGTGTGTGTGTATCTGAGGAGGTCGCCTTGGATGTGGTTTGTTAGTCTGAGAAACACTTATGGACAAGTGTGTGACAGTTTTGGAAATGGCATGGAACTTAAAGCAGAGTTTCCTGCCCTGGTATCACTAGTCCAAAAAGAACATGGAATTGCCTCCTCATGGTTCCACTGAGGAGAACTTTGAGTATGACTCCTCTTCAGATCTGCTGGATTGCTCAGCTCTGTCTGGCTTCACCAGTTCAAACTATGCTGATGATGAACATGAAGATCTGGAACCTTATACACTGGAAGAAGGTACATTTCTGCCTCTTCTGATAACAGCTGTACCTAGCGTTGTCTTGCTCTTTGACTCACACAGACTGTGTTGCAATGCCTTCGCTGAACTTCTGTGTTTACAATTTTGGTATCTAAAATACTTACACTGGAACAGGTATGTCCTCCTGCGGTCACGTTTAAAGGTACTTAACAACGGAGCACTCATGTAAAAATTCATTCTGCAGGGTTCCAGTTTTTCAGCTTTGTAAGAAATATTTCCTAAGGTCATATGATGAGATAATGAGTTCATTTTACTCCACATAAAACCTGCTAGTTCATATAGCATAGTGTTCATATTTTTGGTACTGTTCATGTTCTGGTCAGTAGAGTACATGGTGGTGTTGAGTGTTTTAAATTGAATTAGCACAGAGTGTGCTACTGGCATGCAGGCTAAACAAACAAATTAATAGAGGCAGAACATAAAACAGACATCAACTTCAGCATAGGCAGACGTGTGTTATGCTGCTACCAGCCTC